>NW_024037991.1:50000-111396 GCF_016077235.1 Cyprinodon tularosa | reverse complement strand
TGCAAGCGTAGAAGAAGAAATGTGCTGTTTACCTGTGCAAAGAAAGAAACAACGAAAGAAAAATGTCTGAGGACTTCAGTGTTGAGGAAGAGCATGAGTTCTTTGCCGAGCTGAATGCACTGGTTTGGTCTGCCGGCTTCCGCAGCGTCGGGATCGCGCATGTGCGCGCTTTCAGGAAATCCTATACACTACTATTTATGCTCTAAAAACATTCTAAATGACTTCGTTTCGAGTAAATTCTGGACGCTACCCACTCAGGACACTTGGAATACATTGGACGAGCAGTATGGAGGAATATTGACACGTTTTTTGTGGACTTTTATGGACCTTTCTGCCTTGGGCGCCATAGACCTCCATTATTTGAATGTCAGCAGACAGCAGGAAGCCTCCCAGATCTCCAGATGCATTTGAGATATCAAAAAAGTACTCCAGAGTGTTGTTCAGCATGGGGGGGAGTAGAAAATGAAGGCTAATCATGTTTTGGGTGTACTATTCCTTTAAGAGCACTCCGTTAACGAGGTAATCCTCCACAGGTGTGTGAGGAGGCCAACCAGAACCAGGCGCCTCCTGCTGGAGGAAGGAAGACAAACACAGACCACACAGACTGGAATCCTAACACTTGGCTCCTTGGCTCAGTACGTTAGGCTGGTTATCACTAATTTAGGGGTTAAGATGGATGCTGGTCTTAAGATGGAAGCAAACATCAGAGCCGTTATAAAGTCCAGCTTTTTCCACTTAAGGCAGCTAGCCAAAATAAAACCCATTCTTTGAAAACAACATTTTGAAACAGCGATCCATGCATTTGCGACCACACGGCTGGATTACTGTAACTCACTTTATACAGGGTCAGTATATTTCCCAACTTCAGAGGGTCCAAAATGCTGCTGCACGTCTTTTAACAGGTAGTTGAACATTCCACCACATCTCCCCTGTTTTAGCTTCCTTACACTGGCTGCCAGTACATTTTAGGATTGATTTTAAAAGTATTTTATTTGTTTTTAAAACTCTTAATGGCCTTGCTCCTCCTTATCTGTCTGAGCTGTTACATTATTATACGCCCTCCCGTTCCCTCAGGTCAGCTGATCAGTTGCTTCTGAGGGTCCCAAAGACTAAATGCAGCTCAGAGGAGACCGTGCTTTTTCTGTGGCAGGTCCTAAGCTGAGGAATGATCTGCCTCTGAGCAGAAGACAGGCCTCTTCTCTCGCTGCTTTTAAGTCCCTTCTTAAGACTCATCTTTTTTCCTTGGCTTTTGGCACAATTTGAGAGGTTTTATTCTGTTTCTATACTAATATGTATTTTATACTCTATCCTTTCTATTTTATATAATTGCATTGTATTTTATGATTTGGTCCTGTCCTGCTTCATAAATAAAGTTGGTATGCTAATATAAAGATCAGAGCATTCCTCTCTGCATTGAACTGCAGACACCACTCCGCTCAGGTTTGGTCTGTAGGATGAACTAGTCTCTGTTTCAGGGTCTGTTTGGTTTGAAATGTTTGGAGAAAATCCTCTGGAGTTTTTCAGAGACTACAGCAACATGATGGGATGGAGATGTTTTTGCATTTAATCTTAACAGTGAAAACATTTTGTATTTTTTTATGCCAACATCAAGGACTCATACATCTGTAAACACAACCTCTTATTCTCTGCTGCGAGTGTGAGCCGCTTCATCAGGGGCAGCATTTATTAAAGAGAGCAGTAAGGGGATGATCACAGGGAGCTGAAGAAGCTCTGCAGGTTGCTCTGGGATGTTCTCTGTCAGCCACATGGAGAGGACATCAGTGCAGTGACTGAGTGGTGTTTTGGCAGCCATTGTAGTTTTAGTCCCAGATTTAGTTTAGTTTTAGTTACAATAAAGTAATTTCATATATAAAAGTTTTAAACAACATAATAATAAAAAAGGTTTATTCTTGTTTCAGTCAGATTTTGGAAAAAATACTTTCTTTCATGCAAAGTCTTATAAATGTCAGCAATTAATAAAAGTCTATGAAATGTTGGTATCATATATTTTAAAACACTTATATGATTGTGAATACATTTATTATATTTCTCATGTTTTTAAACAGATCAGTTGGACAAACTGTCTGTTTTTTTATTATATGACCAACTGCCTTAGCTGATGAAATGCCAAAACTGCTTTATTTAGCAAAAAGCTAAAACCTTTTCTTTTAACTTAGAGCAACTAGCTGTTAGAGCAGATAATTATGTCTCCCTCCTCATCATTCCCCATAATGCACTTCTTGCCTCATTCGCTTCCCTTCTTACCGACTCCTTTATTTTTATGAGCCGCTTCCATCTGTCCAGACTCAGCAGACAGCAGACTGAACCTATCAGAAGCACTCAGAAAAAAGCTCACAGATGAAATGGAACCATTGTTTATCTTCATGATGGAAAAGATCTACATTAATTAGGGGTGTAAATCACATCCATCATGGCGATTCGATTCAGTATCGATTTCCTGACCCAACGATTCGATTATTTTCGATACTCAAGAATACACCACGATTCGATTCGATTCGATTAATCGGTTAATTTTTTTTTTATTATTATTATTTTTTTTACACCTTACAGGCTAAACAAAGTTTCAAGTTTGAAATAAATCAATGAAAGCTGTAATATCATTATGCATTTTCTTTAGAAACAACAGCAAATAACAGAAGTAGAAAAGTTGCATCAAAAAATACTGCAAAAATACTGCACAATATCAGTGTAATGAGTTCAATGCAATACCTCGGCTCCAGAGAAACTGTCCAACATATTTTTTTAGAATGTAATAAATATATTCAGGAAAGAGAGATGTTGCGTAGAGAGTTAGACAGGAATAAAAATAAACTAGATATAAGGGAATCGTTTCAAAGGTCATCTGGGGATGTAGTTTTTGGGAGTATTTTTAATTTTCTAAGAAGAACGGGTATTTTAGGGAGAATATAATAGTTTTTCTGGTCCATACTCCATTCTGGAAGGTGGCGGTAATGCACCTATAAGTTGTTTGCCAACCGCCATTTAAAAAAAGAAGAAGAAGGCTCCAGTGTTGACGTCACCGCCCCCTCCACAGACGCTCCGCTGCTCCTCTCCCAGATTGTATCTGACCGTAGACAGCGCCGCAGACAGGAGGCCGGCTTGTTTTGTTTTTATGACCGAAATTGCAGAAAACAACTCGTGAAGTTTGACCCGCTAGAAGAGCGAGGTACGCGAGAACGCTGGGACCCTTTTTCCACCTGGATCTCCGCTCTTTTTGGCCCTCATGTCCCTCCGTCGTCGGACTAAACTCGCCCCCACTTCCTCGCCGCCTCGGCCGTATCTAGACCCACAGCGTGTAACGCAGACCACGCTTCAATATTGAGCATAATTTAAAAATGTCTCTGTGAAGCTTGCTCCAACACACTGCTGTAAGACTATAACCAGGAAGCGAGGTAGGAGGGCAAAATAGGTTTAGCGCCACCGCAGCACGGGAGGGAGAATTACGCCCAGGAGCAAATGGATAAAAATAGACCGGAGGAAAAAAAAACATGAATCGATTATCTTGCGGACGTATTGATGCATCGGATTTTGGATCGATGCATCGATACAAAACGATTATTCTTTACACCCCTAACATGAATAGATCCACATGAATAGATCCACACATTCCATAATGAGAGACCTGCTCTTCTGTTTATGTTGTTGTGAAAATCTATGACAGTCAATTCAATTCAATTCAGTTTATTTATATAGCGCCAAATTCACAACACATGTCATCTCAAGGCACTTTACAGTTCAACCAGATCATACAGTCAAATCGATACAAAGTTTTCTATCTAAGGAAAACCAGTTGATTGCATTGACTCATTGACTCAAATACAATCCCCCACACTAAGCATGCTTGTAGCGACAGTGGAGAGGAAAAACTCCCTTTGAACAGGAAGAAACCTCCAGCAGAACCAGGATCTTCAGCAAAATTTAGTTCTACTGTGATTTCTGAGACCTTAAATGTTCACATGAATGAATGTGTTTTGCTGAAGGCTAGCATGCTAAAGGTTCGTGTCTGATTTCTCTCCTAGATATGCTTTTCAGTTTGCACCTTGTCAGGAGATCAGATTCTTCCAAGCTACCAAGGTTTAGTTTGTTTTATTTATACAAAGATGCTGAATTTAAAATGAATTCAGCAGCTTCACTGATTTTGTTTTCAGAGAAAGTCAAAGTTTCTCCTGAAACAAATCCAGACATGTTAACTCAGATATTAAAGTTCCGTTTTTCTCCACGGTGGGTTTGTTGTCGTCGACATGACGCGTTTTCTGACACGTTGCATGTCTGCTTCTGATCCCCCAAAGGTGACAGTCTATACGGCTGCTAAATGTGGTGCAAATCTGGTTGTTGTAGACCTACGCCTATACAGACTTCCTGTATGTTTTACAGTTCGCTGCTGATTCTAGGCTGTGTGTGATTGCTTCCCAGCTTCAGCATCAGGTTTAATATTTCCACTAGATGCAGACTGAAGGAGTAAAACATTCCCAGTTCAAACCAGTTAAATAACTCTGATCTATGTGCTGGGAAACCTGTCATCTAGTCAATAAAAGCACGGATGGTTTATAAATCATCACTCACTGTTTCAGCATTGGTTGTAATTGGATTAAAAATCTCACTCTGGGGAAAAAACAAAAAAACATTAAAATATGAACGACGTGACGCAGCCGACGCTGCTGGAAGAATTTACATCAGAATTTAGAAAGTTAGCAGGTTTTCCATCCAGTTTCCTCTTTTTACACGGGTAAAATATATGGAAGACACAGAAATGACAGAGGCAACCTCACAGGGCTGAATACCTTAAATAAAATATCCAGAACAATAAATATGCTGATAAAAACTGTAAAGCATCGTCCTACAGCAGATAAAGTGGCTCCTGACGCCTCCTCCTCCTCCTCCTCCTCCTCCTCCTCCTCCTCCTCCTCCTCCTCCACTGCTTTCAGCTGCAGCTTTAGACGCTCTGCTGTGTATTTTCTTAGGAAGGCTTCTCTCCCTGCAGAAAACCATCTGATTCCTTCTGCATTGGAAACAAATGAGGGAAAATATGCAGAAAGGTTCTGCTGGTAAATCAGGAATCTAACAAAGACGATCATTATTCTGGGAGAAATGATAATCTGACCAGTGAAGCTGAATGAATCCAGAACATTTGCAGCAGAGTCTTCATTGTGTGACGCCTCTCTGCAGGAGTTGGTGGTTCGAGCCCCGCAAACAACTTCACAGCTAAATGTGACGCCGTGAAAAACACATTTTCTTTACATAATTCTCATTGTGTTATATTGAGTTTTATTATTAATAGTTGTATTTTAATTATGTATTATCTAGTATTGGCTTATTTTTTTATTGATTAAAAAAAGTGAGCGTTAAAAAAACGAGACAATAAATAAATCAGTTGAGTAAAGAAAATAAATAATCTGCACCTTTATCAGACAGGAACATTTCCACAGAGAGGAAGTCTGAGGTTGGAACGCTGCTTTCATCCATCGCTGGTTCCAGTGAAGACGGGAGGTGTTTAATGGTAGATGATTGGGACCCAGATGTTCCTGCAGCAGGCCGGGAACGCTGTGGGCTCCTATAGGTGGCGCTGCAGAGCTTAGTTTCAGAAGACGTCCTCCTGTTAACTCTGCCATTAGGAGCTCAGAGCATTCAGGAGTCCATCTGGGGAAACTGGGGAAAGTTCAGGGGTGATTTTTCCCTCCCACTTCAAACCATTATGGCGTCAGATTGACCTCCTTCCTGTTAGCGTGAGAAGTCTGATGGTGTAATTTAGGAGGCTGTGAGGATGAAACGTAGGCGGACAGAAAACAATCAACATTAAGATGTTTTTTCTTCCTATCTGCTGACGATGAGTGAATTCAGGTTCAAACTGGTCCTTCTCCTCCCTGCATCATTATTCTGCTGCCAGCGGCTCCATCAGAGCTGCACTGCCGGAACGTTCATAATGCATCAGCGTGCCTGAACGCAGCACAGCAAACGCACCAAACTCTCATTAATATTACACAATAATCAATCTGAAATAAGCTGCTTTTAAACATTTAAACTTTACAGTTTTCTTTCTCTCTGAAACATGAACAGAATAAAAAAAAAAAATATTTGAAAAGTTTTGAACAGAAATGAGACTTTGATGATTCTGCTGTTAAACATCAATGATCAATGTTTTTGTTCCAGCCTCAGTCGAGCCGTTAGCGCTCATTTCATCACTTCAGGTTTTATAAAGAATTAGTTTTTATTCCATCAGACTAATTCTCTAATGACTGCTTTGTTTTTTTAATCTTTTCAGTATTTTAGAGTCTGATGTGAACCTTTATGCTTCCATAGCCGACCTGTTTGCCACTGTGGGACAATAAAGACGTTTCTGTTCTATTTTACTCTAATAATACTTTCTGCAGTCAGCCTGCAGCTGCTGCAGCTTCAGCTGTTCGGGTCGTTTTGGTTCCTGCTTTTCTGTCTGCGGTTCTTTTTAAGCAGACTAACAAATCAGAGACAAGCTGAGGCTCCGTTTCTCACCGACAACCAGATAAGATCTACAGAGTGAGGCTGAGATGCAGCCCTCCTCCTCCTCCTCCTCCTCTCTGCTACAGTCACTGGCTTCATTAGGGAGAAGCAGAACCTGGAGAACAACAGGAAGTAGGCCAAAGCGGCTCGTCGTGACTCGAGGACAGAAGCTGCTGAAGGTTCTTAGAACCGTTTCTAAGATCTGGGCCTTCAGAGAAGCAGACAGAACCACAGAGAACCTGGATCAACTTCCTCAGGAGGTTCTACTAAGAGAAGGACCCAGAACAGGCCAGAGGTCAGAGGTCATGGTTCAAAGATCAGACTCTGGGTCCAACTGTCCTCCAGGGTCAGAACAACTGCTGACCCAAAAAGATCAAAGGTCCGATTCAGAATCAGAACCAACATCTGATGATCCAGAGAAAACCAGCAGCTGGTTCTGCCTTCATGGTCTCAGAGCTCTGAAGGTTCTCAGATCCAGAAGTTCTGGTTTGATTTGTTATTTTTATTAACTGGTAAATATTTTCCATCTAAATGAGATCAGAAGCTTAATTTTTATTTCTTTCTTTAAGGTTCTGCTGACACATTAAAAGCCATCGATGAAACATGGCGGTGGCTCCATGCTGATGTGGGGGAGACCTGAGGTGACCACAGGCTGCTCAGCCAGGCTCTCCCTGCTGTCCTTTAGCTCCTAATGAAAGGTTCTCATAATGACGTCTTTCTGTTTGTGAACAGAAAGCTGCTCCTTCCGTCACATTAAACCTCAGTGGAAAATGTACAAATTTAAATGTTTGCATTTCATGAGAAAAAAAAAAAAGCATTTATTCCTCAGATCAGAAAAAAACTCTTTGATTTATTAATAAAGTTGCATTTTAACTGCATTACAGACATTATTATTATTATTCTTTTGCTGATTAATATTCTCTGTTCTATCCTTCATAATTCCTAAACTCTTGTTCCCAGTGAGTCAGTTTTTAATGAATGTATTTATTTTAATTATTTCCCGGTAAAATATAATAAAGAATAGTTTTTTGTGTATTTAAGGGAAGCGGAGTTTTGCGCGTAAAGGCGCCGCGCTCAGCGGGACCAACCTGCGCTCAGCTGCTGCGCTGCTTCGCGACAAATCAAAGAAAGAAAGTCCAGATTTGGGAAATTTCTCTATTTTCTTTTTAACAAGAGAAGAAAAAACGTTTTCCTCCAATGCGCTCCTCCTCTCCTCTCCTCTCCTCTCCTCTCCTCTCCTCTGCGCTCCGCTCCGCTCCGCTCCGCTCCGCTCCGCTGCAGTGATGTCAGCCGCTCTGGGTCATTTGAAGGTCAGCAGCTCGGAGGTTCACCCAAAGTTCAGGCGCATAAATTAGGCGATTCAATCTTTCAGTCGGTGCCAAACTGGAAATGAGGAGCAGAGAGGAGCCGCGGCTTTCCAAACACCTCCCTGCTGAAAGAACGAGGCTCCGCTCACAGCCGAACCGGGAGGAACCTGCCGCTGGCCGCCGGAGAGCCGGGCGCTCCTAGGAGAAGCTGCGGGACCGACATCCTTCAGGAACCCGCTGCGGGACGGAGGAGGAGAAGGAGGAGAGAGAAATCCGCTGCGCTGAGGAGGAGGAGGCGAGTGGAGGAGGAGGGGTGAAGAAGAGGAGTTAGATGGAGTTGTGTTTCTGCGCAGAGCGCTCAGCAGAAGGAGAACATGTTCGACTGCATGGACCTGCTGGCCGTGAGTCCCGGACAGATGCTGGACTTCTACACGTCCAGCTCCTCCTCCTGCATGCTGCAGGAGAAAGCTCTGAAAGCCTGCATCAGCGGCCTGGCGCAGCGGGACTGGAGGCAGCGGAGGAGCGCGCACTGTAGGTCCACCTCCCGCTCTATGGACAGGCCGGGACCCCCGGGGCCCCACCTGTTGCTGCTTTTATTTTATTTTATTTTTTTTGGGAGGGGGGGGGGGGGGTGCGTGGCTGCGTTTTTATTGAAAAACTAGATGAATCACTGAGATCACTGCAGGAACAGGATCACAGGAGAAGTTTGGCTGCTAGAAGTTTATAGAGCTGCATTTCTCAGAGTCTACTGTCCGGGGGGGTGGGGGGGTGTACCTGCGGCCCCTGACACTGATTTAGATAAATAGCTCCTCAATAAGATCAGTGGCTGTTCTCTAAGCTGTGAGGATGAGGATGATAGATGAAGGTTATGCAGGGACTGGATCAGATCAGTTTATTTTACTGATAATAGAAATAAATAGAATAGATGTTGCAGCAGCTTTTACCGTTAGCCGCTGCTGCAGGTCAGGGACCCATCAGGTGGCCCCTACCGCCCCCCCCCCCCCCCCCCCCACCCCCGCCGTCCTGCGCTGTCAGGAGGGCTGCTTATCCACAGCAGGAGAGCTAATCCAGCTGTGACCTTTGACCTGCAGCTGGGTCACATGGTGGCGAACATCTGCATTTTTATAATATCCAAAATATTCCTGAACTGTTTAGATAAGAAGAAAACCAACATAACAGGTGTGTGTGTGTGTGTGTGTGTGAACTCAATAATGAACAATTTCTAAAAATTATTAAAACAACATTTTTGTTTTTCATGCAAAAAAGGAAAAGAACAGAATTATTTAATTAAAAATAATAATATGTATAAATATATAATATATGTAATTTAGTGTGTATTTATTGACGTGTTTCATTTCATCCTTTTCTTTTTAATGTTATTAACTACAATAAGGACCCGGTTGATCTTTTAATGTGATTTTTATGTGAATCTATTGTTGCCGTAGATTTTCCACATAGATCTGCGTATTTCAGGGTTTTTGTTGCTGTGTTTTTCTGCCTCTGCATCTAAATGGCGATCCAGATACGGCAGCATGAGGGACTTTAGACGGAAACGCTTTGCTTTGTTTCACAATCTATTAAGCTTTTTCTATTTTTCTGCTGATTGTATTTATTTTCCTTTTTGTTCTATTTTTTTATTTTCCGTCTAGTTTTTGCAGAAAGTCTTTTGTCTCCTTGTTTCCACATCCAGTCTATTCAGGGACTGAAATAAATGTTTCTTTTAGATTCATATATGAATAATTCCTGATATAAAGCGGTATCATAATTATTGGTTTTAAAACCTTTAATAACCTCGATCTGCATTTTTCCCGCCATGTTAGAGAAAAAGCAGCGGGAGACGTTCCGAGCTGGGATGGAAATCAGGAATGAATCCGTTAAATAAATAAAATAAAGATTAATTAGATCATAGATCAACATTTAGAAGCCCTTGATCAGGAACGCTCCTCTGATCAAACACGCCTCATAAAGAAATGTGTCTTTATTGAGACGCTTTCAATTCTGTAAAAGATGATTTATGTTTATTGTTGCTGCTGAGCTGCGGCTGTTTTTCTGACTGCAGCAGATTCATGGAATTAAACCTTTAAACTGTCCATTTCCTGCGTTAAACGTCACGTTTTAACCTGCTTGTTATTTCGTCTGACCGGCAGCTGGTTTTCCAGCAGACCGGTCTGCTCCTAACGCCGCGCCGTGCCGCCATCAGCTTTCTGTTTAAATAGTGACTCTTCTTTTAAGCCTGCAGGTTTGGTAAAAAGTAGGACAGAAGTTCAGCGGCCCTTAGGGCCCCTCTTTGGCCCCGCCTCGGCCCTCTGACCTGCCCCAGCAGAGAACAATAAACTCCTGCCTGTTCTCCAGCGGAGTGGAGCCTCTCTCCCAGGGTCAGAGGATTGTTGGTTTATTTATTGGAGATAATGGAAACCTCCTGGGTGTTAATTAGCCGCGCTGACAACAGGCCCACCGTTAATGCATTTCCTCACCCAGTTATGATGTTAATTAAGAATGATCAAGGACCTCCTTAACGTAGATGAAATGGGCTTTTCAGGCTGCAGAACGGCAGCCTGTGATGCTGGTGATGCAGGAAGGAGGACCGATTGATTTAATTGCATCAAAATGCAGCTAAAGATAAAGCTAACTGGCTTAAAGGAGCGCAGCCTGAAACAGGCCGGGATGCTCAGGGATGAGCGGAGCTCCACTGATGTGTGTGATGGGATAATTGGAGCTTTTTTTTGTCTTCAAGGCTTAAGCGTGTCTGATGTGGACATGAGAGGCTATTAGCACAGCTTGCACACCGAGCTCATTAATTGGATGTGTGAAATGAAAGGCGGATGGGGAGAAATAAAAGTCCTGTTCTGCTGTGAAATGAAACAGAGCTGCTGGCCGTGTTTAATCAACAGCATTAGGACGCCGTCAGGGTCCCGCTGGAGTCAGATACTGATACCATGAAGCACCATCACACGCCAACACGGAAGAATTAACCCAAAGGCTCCAGAAACGCACAGGATGGATGCGTTTCAAGTTCAAGATGCTTTTCTGGGCATCTTTTGCATCTCAAGCCACACAAACTGGGAATAAAAATTTTATATATATATATATATATATATATATATATATATATATATATATATATATATATATATATATATATATATATATATATATATATATATATATATATATATATATATATATATATATATATATATATATATATATATATATATATATATATATATATATATATATATAAATATTAATAAATATTTTATTTTAGCTTCTTTAAAAAAGGTCAGTTAATGTTTTATTCTCTAATCTAGTTTTATTTGCTAAACAAAGCGCAGCTTTGGACTGTGAAGGCAGCAGATGTAGAGAGGCTGCTCGTGTTGCTTTTAGGTACAACTGGGATATTAGGCTGTTTCTACTCCTATCAGATTTCAACCGGTTTTCATTTCATTTTTAGTTTCAGTCTTATAATATTTTAATATATCAGTGTTTATAGCGGCTCAATGTTGTAAAGTTTCAGGTATTTGATTTAAACTGTTTTGAATTTTTCTTAGCATGCTGCCGACTAAAACTAAAAGTACTGATAAGATTTATTTTCTGTATAAATGTTTCATATGGGTCTCTATGTAGGCAGATTCATGGAAGAAGCGGCCTCACAGGATTATTAGTTTTAACTCGGTTTTCGTTCTTAATCTCCAAGGTTGTGAGGATTGTGGCTTTAAGTAAACTTTATTTTTATATTAGAAGGATTAGTCTTTATTCATTTCTATAGTGAAAATGATCATAATCCTAACATTACTAATACCTGCTGAATTAAAATGTCTTTAGCATATTTCTGTCTTTGTTCCTCCGACTTTTATTAATGTTCTTATTATTTGTTTCAGTTTTTATTGTTTTATTTTTATTGTTTTTTTTAACCTGAACTAAACAAATTGAAATAAATAAAGTTGGTATTTGCTTATAACGATAACCTTCCAAACACTCATCGCAGTTTCCATAGCGATAAACAGGCATTGGACCATGTGACCAGCAGCATTTGGAGCTCAGGTCATGGTTTTCCTTTTTGAGACTTTGAGTTTTTAGTTCTCAGTTTTCAGTAATTCTGGGTTTTTTTTAAATCTTTGGTTTAATTTTCCGTTTTGGTGTTATATTCCAGCAGTCTTTAGTTACTCTCTGCTGCCCCCTTGTGCCTGTCTCCTGTCCCCTAGCTCCCTTCTAGCTCCTTCCCTCCACACCTGCTCCCTATCAGCTGATTGGTCCAGTCTTTGTTCTGTCTCCCATATATACTCTCCCTGTCGTTCTTCTCTGGTCGCCCATTGGACTTTTTCTAACGTTCTCTGGTTCTGATTCTCAGCATTTTTGTTTTTGGACGTTTGCCTTAGTTCTCTTCATTAAACCTACAAGAAGTCATCTTTGCATTTGGGTCACCCCCACACTGACATTTTCTTTCTACCCCGTTTAACTTTCTCTGGTTGCTGTCTGAATTTGGACTTTATCTCCATCAACATCTGGAAATTATTCTGTGATGCTGCGGCTTTAATACTGAATCAAAGGTTTATCATGTGGGAAAAGGCCTGATGCAGGAATATTACTGAGACCGAAACCAGAGTCAGCAGCAAGGAGAACATCTGAGCCATTTATTAGCAGCCCAGCAATAGGTTGGCCATAAATAAAGGGGGTGACTGGAGCCGGAATGGGCGAGAGGCGGGGTCACCCTGGACAGGATCAGTTCAGGATAAGGACGTCTCTTAGTGCTGGAACAGGAAATGTTCTCCATCTTATTACACTGTGGAAACATCTGTAGACCTTCGCTGGCTGCTGTGAGGTTAAACCGGGTCAGACTGGGGACGGGTCACCGACTGATGGTCCGTCACCACTGGCTGCTGTGAGGTTAAACCGGGTCAGACTGGGGACGGGTCACCGACTGATGGTCCGTCACCACTGGCTGCTGGGAGGTTAAACCGGGTCAGACTGGGGACGGGTCACCGACTGATGGTCCGTCCCGCTGGCTGCTGTGAGGTTAAACCGGTCAGACTGGGACGGGTCACCGACTGATGGTCCGTCACCGCTGGCTGCTGTGAGGTTAAACCGGGTCAGACTGGGGACGGGTCACCGACTGATGGTCCGTCACCACTGGCTGCTGTGAGGTTAAACCGGGTCAGACTGGGACGGGTCACCGACTGATGGTCCGTCACCGCTGGCTGCTGTGAGGTTAAACCGGGTCAGACTGAGGACGGGTCACCGACTGATGGTCCGTCACCGCTGGCTGCTGTGAGGTTAAACCGGGTCAGACTGAGGACGGGTCACCGACTGATGGTCCGTCACCACTGGCTGCTGTGAGGTTAAACCGGGTCAGACTGGGGACGGGTCACCGACTGATGGTCCGTCACCACTGGCTGCTGTGAGGTTAAACCGGGTCAGACTGGGGACGGGTCACCGACTGATGGTCCGTCACCACTGGCTGCTGTGAGGTTAAACCGGGTCAGACTGGGGACGGGTCACCGACTGATGGTCCGTCACCACTGGCTGCTGGGAGGTTAAACCGGGTCAGACTGGGGACGGGTCACCGACTGATGGTCCGTCACCACTGGCTGCTGTGAGGTTAAACCGGGTCAGACTGGGGACGGGTCACCGACTGATGGTCCGTCACCGCTGGCTGCTGTGAGGTTAAACCGGGTCAGACTGAGGACGGGTCACCGACTGATGGTCCGTCACCACTGGCTGCTGGGAGGTTAAACCGGGTCAGACTGGGGACGGGTCACCGACTGATGGTCCGTCACCACTGGCTGCTGTGAGGTTAAACCGGGTCAGACTGGGGACGGGTCACCGACTGATGGTCCGTCACCACTGGCTGCTGTGAGGTTAAACCGGGTCAGACTGAGGACGGGTCACCGACTGATGGTCCGTCACCACTGGCTGCTGTGAGGTTAAACCGGGTCAGACTGGGGACGGGTCACCGACTGATGGTCCGTCACCACTGGCTGCTGTGAGGTTAAACCGGGTCAGACTGGGGACGGGTCACCGACTGATGGTCCGTCACCACTGGCTGCTGTGAGGTTAAACCGGGTCAGACTGAGGACGGGTCACCGACTGATGGTCCGTCACCACTGGCTGCTGTGAGGTTAAACCGGGTCAGACTGGGGACGGGTCACCGACTGATGGTCCGTCACCACTGGCTGCTGTGAGGTTAAACCGGGTCAGACTGGGGACGGGTCACCGACTGATGGTCCGTCACCGCTGGCTGCTGTGAGGTTAAACCGGGTCAGACTGAGGACGGGTCACCTGCTTGGGTGAATCTGACCTCAGCTGATGGGAAGGATCCTCCGTTTCCTGGAGCCGCTGAGGAGCTATCGTTGCCATAGAAACTGATGATGGAAGCGGCTCCATGTCAATAGAGGACGTCTAAAATGCATCCGGTCACTGATGGATGGTGTCGCTGGTTCTGATCTGTTCATTCTGTTTCTAGGAGGTTTGAAATGTTCTGTTGTTCCGGTGAGCTGCTGAAATCTGGTGATTCTGGGTTTCTGTCAGAACTTTAAGGTCAAATCGGTTTGCAGAGAAACGCTGTTTGAAGTCTGGTTGCTCCTGTGATGGTTGCTGCTGGAAGCCAGCAGAGAAGCATGGAGGAGGCGGTATGATGACCGGGACTCTTCTCTCCTGATCCACTCTACCCACTCTTTACACTCAGTCTGTCATCTGATGTTTCACTCCATACTCCCTTTGACTTGTTGTCATGGTCACAGATTGTAGGGGCGTGGCCTTTGGGGCGTGGAAAGTCAGATTGCCTCATAGAGAGCAGGATGTTTGATTCAGACTGTCTGCCTCTCCTCAGCTGGAGGCTCATCGTCGCTGGATGCAGCAGAACCTTTAAAGCGGTTCTGTGCAGCAGAAGAGCTGCTAACCTTCCAAGATGGCCGGAAACTGCCTGAAGGCTTCAGCTCCTTTGCCATCTGTTGGTGCATGTTTTCCATGTCACTGGGTTTGTGACTGGGAGAACTGGGAACAGTTTGAGCCCACAGAGGGTGGAGGAAGCACGATGGAAAGCAGTCACTGCCAGCTCATTGTGTCTGTTCGCCTGTCTGTCCGCCTGCCTGTCTGGTGTCAGTAGGTCCGGTGGACAAGTGGGGTGGGAGAAATAAGGTGAGATTTAAAGGAGGGACCCTGCAGAATATTCACACTCTATCACCATCATGGTGAGCCACACCATAGCCACAGCTGCCCTGGAGCTCAGACAGAAGTGAAGCTGTTGTAACCACCGGGCCCTCTGGCCTCCATCTGTTCTCCTCACAAACAGTTTAAAGGGGAACGCCGTTTTTTTACATTGGTCCTTGATTTTCCGTTATTCCATCATGTTCTACTCTCCCATCTGAGTTTAGTGTCATTTGGAGCCGTTCTGAAGATATTCCGTTAGGTTATATCCAGTAACGTCTTCCTCTGGGCAACGACTTGAAGGCACAAACTAAACTGTTCATCATTTATTCTTTATGGTACGCCAGCATTCAGAACATGGAGGCCAATCACTGTCCCATCAACGGTGCTGAAAGCCGGAGCCTGAACCACTGTTGGAAAAATAAAACTGGGAATATCTGTTTGGAGCCAGGAATGAAGAACGTTTTCCTTCTTTCTAAAGATTCAAACCCTGTTTTGCCTTCAGCCGCTCTACCTCAGCTCCTCCGTTCAGTTTAAAGCTTTCAGCGCTTGGACTTCCTGCGGAGGATGAGGAGAGCACCCCCCCCCCACCACCACCCCCCCACCTTCTCCAGAAGCACCATAGAGAGCGTTCTGAGCAGCTGTCTCACTGTGTGGTGTGGAGGCTGCAGCGCCTCAGACTGGAAGAAGGTGAGAACAGCAGAGAGGATCATGGGGGCTCCTCTTCCCTCCATTAAAGACATTTCATCCCAGCGCTGCGTGTCCCGAGCCCGTGACATCATCAATGACCCCTTCCCCCCCCTTCACAGCATTCAATGCAGGACCAGCAGGTTCTGCAGCAGCTTCTTCCCCACCGCCATCACACTGATGAACTGATGAATAAAACAAGAAAAAAAGTGCTAAATGTTGGAAAAACTGTGAATTAAATCTCAGTCTTATTGAAATCATTTGATCACTGCTGCAGTTTAAGAAATGGAAATGTCTTGAGGGCTGTACTGAATGAAATGCTGTTTTGTATAAAGTCTGTCTGAGTCTTCATCTCCAGGGTTACAAAGATGGCTTCCTGCTGCCATCTACACGGATTAAAGCGTCATCAGGGCTTCATGAGAAACTGTGCAGTTTAACATCCTTCATCTGATCCTTGGTCTCAGAGTTAATCCACACAGATGTTCAGAATATCTCTCTTTATTGCTGATATTTCTGTTATTTTGCGGGCGGTTGGCATAACGCTGTCATCAGGTAGAGCAGGTCAGACTCTCCAGGTGGATTCAGGTGTGTTGGTGGATCTAAGCCACCGTTTGGCTCCATGATCTCCCCTCCCAGAAGCAGGACTCAGCCAGTCCTTCAGGACCAATGTAGGGAAACATGAAAAGGCTGGTTGTGATTTCATCCTGTCCTTTGTTTCCCCTGCAGCCATTGAAACGCAGAGCGCCAGTTCCGAGGAGCTTGTCCCCAGCCCGCCGTCGCCGCCGCCTCCTCCCAGAGTCTATAAGCCCTGCTTCGTCTGCCAGGACAAATCCTCTGGGTACCACTATGGCGTCAGCGCCTGTGAGGGATGCAAGGTAGGACCATCCAACAACGATCAGCTGTGCTGTCGTCCTTTTTCTGCTTGATGTTGGCGTTTTACAGGATTCTGTTCCAGAGCGCTGCCTGCTCTTACTGTCCACTGCTGACTGAAATCAGTTCTGCTTCGCTGCTTGTTTCCATCAGCTGAGCAAATTTGGTAGATTTCAGTTTTTCTGTGTTTCATCTGAAGTTTAGTTCAAAGTCGACCTCATTCAGTCATTTCAGCCTTTTTATCAGACGACGCTGTTAGAAGGTGATTCATCCTTAAAAAGCTTTCAGATTCAAATCAAATGAGAAATTCAATGTTAGACTCAAGTCACAGAGGTTGGAGATGACCCCTCCCCCTAATGCATGGGCGGTTCTAGACAGGGGCCAATGGGGGCCAGTGCCCCTGTAGATCATGTCTTGGCTCCTGTTATGGCTGCTGTACTAAAGACTGCGCTGGAACAGAAATGGTTACTGATCGGTCCTTTGGATCTATTTCATTTCTTTTCTTTACTAATTCAGTTTTACTAATTATTTAGAAACAATAAGGTGATAGCTTCAGTGGTGCTGAGAAAGGATCCCAGTTTTCATCTGCTAAAATTATTTTTTCAAACAAATTGCTCTTTTACAGCTGAATTGATCAGTTTTTCTTGTTCTAATTCAGAAAACAGTAATTTTAACATAAATTAAGTCAAAAATATGTAAAATTCCTCAATTATGAATGTAGATTTATGGGGTCCCTCCCACTAATGGGGAACCTCCTCCTAATGCCCCCCCCCCCCGTTCTGATCTTCATTCCCTTCTTTAGTGCATCAGCAAAAATAAAAACCCAAACATCAACTGTGACCCAGAAACTCTGATTGGTTTGGATGAAGCTCAGTTTTCCAGCTTTAGGAATTACCTTCACAGAAATATCTGCCCAGCCAGCAGTTATCTGTCTGCAGCTGTTGCTTAGTAACCGCTCATAGATGCTGCAGATCTGTTCTTACTCCTTAATGTTGTGGTTACTGATATTCATGGGGTGGTGGTGGGGGGCTGTTAAATGGTTTTAAAAAGATTTTTCTGACTGAAATCTGAAATCTGTGGTTCTCTGTAATCCGCCTTTTCTATAGTAACTGATCTTTTTTAACCGTTAAAAGACTTTTTCTTTGCTTAGATTAGAATGTCTGTAAAAGTCGTACCGGTTCTGCAGCTGGAAGTAGGACGTCTCCCTCCACCGTGTCTTACTGCAGTCAGGGTGATGCTGCTTTATTTCTAATCTTACTCTGTTTTAACCAAAGAACTTCCTCTACATGTTCTCTCATCTTTTTATTGTCTTTTCTCTGCTTTCATTTTTAAAACATCAAACAAGTTCAATAGACTGATCCTCCCACCTGAGCTTGGATCTCTGCAGCTCCTCCACATCCACCATGGTCCTCTTAGCTGCAGCTCATCTACTGTCAGTTTACACCGAAAAAGTAACATAAAATCAGCAACAAAAACATATAAGGAGTTTATCTACTCTTAAAACAAGATAATTTCGTTCTTACATTGAAAAAGATAATGAAGATGTTTTTTTTTCCTATTTTTGAAATCTAAATTTCTGGACTTTGTAGCATTAATTGATTTAAATTGACCCTCTGTATGATAAAAAACTTCAAACATTTGTATTTTTGGGTCCCTTTTGGAGCTTCAAGTCGTTGGGAAGTGTCTGTTCCAATCGTTGCATTTCCGAATTCTCCCAGTGGTGCCCGACTTTACACGAGTGAATAAAGTGAATGTGATTGGTCGATTATCAAGGACGCGGGATCGTTGTGGCTGAAGGTTCAGCAGCAAGTTTGGTTGTAGCCGGTTTGTGGGAAGCATCTTGCTAACCAGTTAGCATCTTAGTGCTAGCAGGTTCCTAATGGGAAATTCCATTGGGACCAAGTAGCACTAAATTGGTGCCTTAGAAACGACGCTGTCAAGGAACGCTATGGACAGCGGAAACATGCAAGAGGAGGAGAGTTTAGTGTCGGAGGTCGTGGATGAGTCTCCTCCTTTCAATGGAGCGCTCCCAGAGCTCAGAGTATTAAGTTAAACGTTCTCTTTCCTGTTGCTGTTGTTCAATAAAAGTACGTTTTAACATCATTTATAGTGAGAAGATTATAATTTTAACCATCGCTATATGGACCATTTACCGATTTAATGTGTAATTTAAAAAAGATGTTCCGAAGTTGAGAGGCAACTAGCAGAGCTCTGATGGTAATGGCAGCCAGGGCTAACGTTAACATGTCTGCGGCAGCCAAGGCTAGCGTTAGCCCATCAGCGGCAGCCAAGGCTAGTGTTAGCCCATCAGCGGCAGCCAAGGCTAGTGTTAGCCCATCAGCGGCAGCCAAGGCTAGCGTTAGCCCATCTGCGGCAGCCACAGCTAGCGTTAGCCCATCAGCGGCAGCCAAGGCTAGCGTTAGCCCATCAGCGGCAGCCAAGGCTAGCGTTAGCCCATCTGCGGCAGCCAAGGCTAGTGTTAGCCCATCAGCGGCAGCCAAGGCTAGTGTTAGCCCATCAGCGGCAGCCAAGGCTAGCGTTAGCCCATCTGCGGCAGCCACAGCTAGCGTTAGCCCATCAGCGGCAGCCAAGGCTAGCGTTAGCCCATCAGCGGCAGCCAAGGCTAGCGTTAGCCCATCTGCAGCAGCCAGGGCTAACGTTAACCTGTCTGCGGCAGCCAAGGCTAGCGTTAGCCCATCAGCGGCAGCCAAGGCTAGCGTTAGCCCATCTGCGGCAGCCAGGGCTAACTGTCACTACCTGATCCTTCCTGGAAGCACGATCCGTCCTGCGCATGCGCAAATAGATCCGGGTGTCAATAAATATGTAATTATGGTACTAAAACTACTTATTTATATCCATAACTCACTAAAGAATACTAAAACACATCTGTAAAAAATGTTTTATGACTTTTGTTCTTTTTACATTTTCTCCATTAAACAGCTTCTCTGACGTCATCATGGCACATGCTCAGAGCAGTCTGGCTAAATCTGATCAAACCACATTTATCTGCATTTTAGTTGTTTCTTTCTTTAGATTATATAACATAAGGTTAAAACGAAACAAAAACGTAAAACTCGAAAAAACTAGATTTATGTTTAAATCCAAAGTCTCTTCCCGAACAGCAGGAAATGCTGTTTGGGAAGAGACAAGTGATAAAACAGAAAGGATTTTGAGGCATCTGAACAGAACCATCGGTCCCGTTCGATCAGTATCCACCGAGCCGCTCAGCATCCAGGACACCACCACAACCTGCCGCTCCTTTCCCGATGGCCGGTCCACGCCTGCTTCTAACACTTCTGAATATTCAACCGAATTCAGCTGCATTGTTTGATAACCACGAGGATTTCTCACTGTATTGATTTAATTATGATCAGACTGACTTCTAGGCCTCGCGGGCAAGGTCTATTCGGGGGTGCTGGAGAGGAGGGTCCGTCGGATAGTCGAACCTCGGATTCAGGAAGAGCAGTGTGGTTTTCGTCCTGGTCGTGGAACGCTGGACCAGCTCTACACCCTCAGCAGGGTCCTGGAGGGTGCATAGGAGTTCGTCCAACCAGTCTACATGTGCTTTGTGGACTTGGAGAAGGCATTTGACCGTGTCCCTCAGGGGGCCCTGTGGGGGGTTCTCCGGGGGTACGGGGTGCCGGGCCCTTTGATATGGGCTGTCAGGTCCCTGTATGACCGGTGTCAGAGCCTGGTCCGCATTGCAGGCAGTAAGTCGGGCTCGTTTCCGATGAGATGGTCCTATTCGCTCCATCAGGTCGTGATATGCAGCTCTCGCTGGAGCGGTTCGCAGCCGAGTGTGAAGCAGCCGGGGTGGGTATCAAGGCCTCCAAATCAGAGGCCATGGTCTTGAGCCCGAAAAGGCAAGAGTGGCTTCTCCGGGTCAGGGGGGGTGTCCTGCCCCAAGTGGAGGAGTTTAAGTATCTCAGGATCTTGTTAACGAATGAGGGAAGAAGGGAGCGGGAGATCGACAGGCGGATTGGCGCAGCGTCTGCCATGAAGCGAGCGCTGTACCGGTCCGTCTTGGTGAAGAGAGAGCTGAGCCAAAAAGCGAAGCTCTTGATTTACCGGTTGATCTACGTTCCTACCCTCATCTATGGTCATGAACTCTGGGTCATGACCGAAAGAACAAGATCCCGGATACAAGCGTCCAAAATGGGTTTCCTCCGTAGGGTGGCTGGGCTCTCCCTTAGAGATAGGGTGAGAAGCTCGGTCATTAGGGAGGAACTCGGAGTAGAGCCTCTGCTCCTCCACGTCGAGCTTCCTGGACGCCTCCCTGGTGAGGTGTTCCGCGCACGTCCCACCGGGGGGAGGCCCAGGAGGAGACCCAGGACACGCTGGAGAGACTATGTTACTCGGCTGGCCTTGGAACGCCTTGGGGTTCCTCCTGAGGGGCACGAGAGAAGACTGGGCCTCCCTTCTTAAGCTGCTGCCTCGCGACCCGACCCCAGATAAGTGGAGGCAGGTGGATGGATGGATGGATGGATGACTTCTAGTGCCTTAAGAGGACATTAGTTGTGAATGTGCATCATATAGATGAACTGAAGCGAGTGTGAGATCCAGAGGATTGTCTGTTTGTTCAGCCGTAGGCGAGTCCGGCAGATTGCAGGTTTTTAGATTTGGTTGTTGCAGAAGGCTGGTGATGTTCCGACCCGGCTGGCTCTCGGATCAACAGTCCTCTGTAATGAAGCAGAGGAATGTTAGGAATCCTGTGGAGGTTTTGGCCCAAAGGAAGGCGGGATCAGTTCCCTCATCAGGCTGGGGGTCAAACTGAGGTTCTGGAGGACTCCAGAGTTCCAGTCTGAAAGATCTGATCTCAAGGCCTGAACATGGACAGCAAACAATGAGAAGCAAAGACTCGCCTGTTGGATGTTTGATTTTCTGACTGATGGAGCAAACAGTTCATTCTAGATGTGTGTTTCTCCTCTCTGGTTTGATTTGGCAGCAGGTTCTGTTTTGGTTCCCATCTGGTTCCCGGCTCTCCATGGCAAAGCTGAGGCCCTTTTATTGAACAGATGCATCCAGACCTGATGTACAGCTGTAGGCCTTTAGACAAGAGGAGCCTTCTACTCCCCAGTGAACAGACCAATTAAGGCCAGAAATAGACTTCCAGCCAGAGCAGAATGTAACGTGTTGAGGAAAGCTCAAACACCTCCACCCACTTCCAACATGTCCCTTTAAATGCATCCATCTGGAAGGTTCTTCCTAAATGATTTTAAATCAGATGGGAAGGTTTTTTATTTTTTCATTTTTAACATTTTCCAAGGAAACTCCTGTCTTGTTTGATCTCATTGTCTAATTTCCACATGTTTTATGCCTTATCGTCACCTGCAGTCTCTTGCTCATTGAGGTTTGCTCAGCCTTGTCCTCCTTCTAAAACATCTACAGATGTTGTTGGAAACCTGGTTCATCCCTAATGAGGACGACCTTAATGAGGCGCTGAGGCAGCCTGAGCTTTAGCTGCTGTTCTGGCTCTTCACTCACTTCCTGGATGAGTCATATTTATGCTTAGGCGGCCCAAGCACAGACCTAGAGATTCTCCAGTGGAATATACCATTTCCTGTTGGGGCCCCTGGAGGTCCCAGAGCCTCAGAAATGAGTTGGAACCTTTCTGCAGGCTGGTAGGTGTTTTAGGTTCCTGAGTTTCCTTCATATTGCAGCATAATTAGCTCTGAGGTTTAAAGTTAACATCTTGCTTTAGATTGGGTGATATGGGCAGTTACCCAGGGCAGTGGAGGGAGGGGGGCAGCTAAGCCATTTCACCTCTTGTGTTATTGATATATGTGGTGTTTTTCTCAGCTGCTCATGGTATGTTTTAGACGAGTAACAGCTTTAAAAGCATTAGCCTAATCAAACAGAGCAGACAGGGCTGATGATCATCTGCAGTGTTTTAATGGTTCTGCACCAGTACTGGTCACACTGGTCAGCTTCCATTAGTTGAAATCTTGAAGCTTCAGGCTTCGTCTTTTCGATCTGAGAGACAATATTTCCTAACATACAGCGGTGCAAACATCAAAACCACAGCTGCTGGTGAAGGAAATATTATCTTGGTTGGTGGGTTAAAATGGTCTGATCTATGTTTCTTTATCACAGAGATTTTCTAGTTTGTGTTTGTCTAAGCCCTCTGCACCAAGCTAACCTGCTCCATCAGTCCAGGAAATAAAAAGTGTCCTTTTGATCCCGGCTGCAGGCTGTACTGTTTAACCCAGGCTGCTGATGTGTTTTTTTTTGGACGGGGCTAATTTGAATTGTTAAAGCAGAGTCCTGGCATATGGGCCTCCAGAAGCACATGCATATGCAGAAGGTGACAGGCTCATCTATGTCGACCTAAAGTCAAGAGAAAATCCTTCAAAGTCAAGACAAACTTAGTTTTCTGTACAGTTTGTTGTAAAAAGTGTCTGAAGGTCCTGTTAAACCGTACAGGCGTGTATAAAAGCTGACCTCTCTCAGCCTGGCTGCTGTCTGCTAATGATGAACCTCCGTCTGCAGCAGACGGACAGAACCACATGATAGAGGACAGAGTCTCCATCCATGGGACTCCTTACAGCTCTGCTTCCTCGGATTTTCAAACCCCTTTCTGACACCGAGAGCTCAGATCTATTCACTCTACTGAACCCAGCCTGCAGCGCCCGGCGTGGTGCATTCACTGACCAGAAAAACATCAGATTTTTGGTGTGCAGATGAATCCAGTCACCAGCCGGTTTCTGATTGGTTCAGTGCATGATATATCTGCGTGTTTTTGGACACTTGAGGCTAATTGATGTCTAATTTCAGCAGCTGGAAAGTTTAGACACAATTGTCCAGCTCATCTCTGGGTGCTCTTAATTCAGGGTTTTTATAGAGATCTAAGTTAAGATCTGCTCCATTTCCCGGGTTAATGCCTGACATCAGCACAGTCAGCTGGACTCTGCCCTGGATCACAAAGCAGGATATAGATACAGTTTTTATCTAGTTTCATATTTTTAACTGTTGCACTAAAATAAAGACCTTTATAGATGTTGGAGCTCGGCCTGTTTTTCAGTGTTTAGTCCTGTTTCTCCTACAGCTCTGGGCTCAGCTTCTACTGGGACTAACTGGATCTTCTCTCTTTCATCCTCTGACATGAAAACTGGATCAGAGCTCCTCTGATTAACCGTTTATTTCTCAGGCAGGGAGCTAGCTTACCGTTAGCTTTTCTAACATGGAAATTGTTTATAGATTAAAATTTTTATGTTCTTTTTCTATGTCTGCTTCTGTCTCCTTGAACCCCAGTCGGCCTCAGCTTTGCCTCTCCACATGCTCAGTGTGAGGGATTGCTGCAGAGTCAATGACAAAATACTAGCCCATATTGTCACCACAACAATGGATGGATTATTCTAATATAATATAATTGAATAATTTGGAATAGAATATGCCTGTGAAGATTCCCAGTCATCCAGGTAATAGTCATTCCAACGAAGTCAATCCGCTGGACTTTGTTTCCAAGTTTGAAGACGTTTCTCTTCCATCCAGGAAGGTTTTTCAATTCCAAATGTCAGAAATAGCGTTTAGTTCCAGGTTTTATCCAGCAGCCCAACATTCATTCATTCATTATAACATGAAGTCATGACTGCAGAATTCCAGCATTATTGAATTAACAGTGAAACATCTTTAAATTCCTGGAATGGGAGACGTTTATGGTAGAGCTGTGGGATTCAACCACACATCTCTATGAAACCAAGCATAACATGGAAACCAGTTAAAGTTTTTGTCTTTCCCAGCAGATATAGAGCAGCGTCCCAGTTTGCATAAGCCCCAAATGTGTGGAGAGGAAGAGGGGGAGTTTCTGCCTGTCGTTGGTGTTGACAGCTCTGAAAGCAGGAGGACAAAACTTTGAGCCGTGAAGTCCCGCCCCCCCCTGTTGGGTCCGGGGGAGTCCACTCAGTGGGATTAGTCTGATGGAACTGGTTTGACAGGCGAGAAACCTCCGCCTGTGAATGAACACATCACTGTGAGCGTCTCCCTGATGAGGAGCTGCTCCTCTCTCCTCATGCAGGGCTGGGAGGCTGTTTCACAGCTTCAGTGTTTCTGACCTCCTCTCTCCTCATGCAGGGCTGGGAGGCTGTTTCACAGCTTCAGTGTTTCTGACCTCCTCTCTCCTCATGCAGGGCTGGGAGGCTGTTTCACAGCTTCAGAGTTTCTGACCTCCTCTCTCCTCATGCAGGGCTGGGAGGCTGTTTCACAGCTTCAGTGTTTCTGACCTCCTCTCTCCTCATGCAGGGCTGGGAGGCTGTTTCACAGCTTCAGTGTTTCTGACCTCCTCTCTCCTCATGCAGGGCTGGGAGGCTGTTTCACAGCTTCAGAGTTTCTGACCTCCTCTCTCTCATGCAGGGCTGGGAGGCTGTTTCACAGCTTCAGAGTTTCTGACCTCCTCTCTCCTCATGCAGGGCTGGGAGGCTGTTTCACAGCTTCAGAGTTTCTGACCTCCTCTCTCCTCATGCAGGGCTGGGAGGCTGTTTCACAGCTTCAGAGTTTCTGACCTCCTCTCTCCTCATGCAGGGCTGGGAGGCTGTTTCACAGCTTCAGTGTTTCTGACCTCCTCTCTCCTCATGCAGGGCTGGGAGGCTGTTTCACAGCTTCAGTGTTTCTGACCTCCTCTCTCCTCATGCAGGGCTGGGAGGCTGTTTCACAGCTTCAGTGTTTCTGACCTCCTCTCTCCTCATGCAGGGCTGGGAGGCTGTTTCACAGCTTCAGTGTTTCTGACCTCCTCTCTCCTCATGCAGGGCTGGGAGGCTGTTTCACAGCTTCAGTGTTTCTGACCTCCTCTCTCCTCATGCAGGGCTGGGAGGCTGTTTCACAGCTTCAGTGTTTCTGACCTCCTCTCTCCTCATGCAGGGCTGGGAGGCTGTTTCACAGCTTCAGTGTTTCTGACCTCCTCTCTCCTCATGCAGGGCTGGGAGGCTGTTTCACAGCTTCAGAGTTTCTGACCTCCTCTCTCCTCATGCAGGGCTGGGAGGCTGTTTCACAGCTTCAGAGTTTCTGACCTCCTCTCTCCTCATGCAGGGCTGGGAGGCTGTTTCACAGCTTCAGTGTTTCTGACCTCCTCTCTCCTCATGCAGGGCTGGGAGGCTGTTTCACAGCTTCAGTGTTTCTGACCTCCTCTCTCCTCATGCAGGGCTGGGAGGCTGTTTCACAGCTTCAGTGTTTCTGACCTCCTCTCTCCTCATGCAGGGCTGGGAGGCTGTTTCACAGCTTCAGTGTTTCTGACCTCCTCTCTCCTCATGCAGGGCTGGGAGGCTGTTTCACAGCTTCAGTGTTTCTGACCTCCTCTCTCCTCATGCAGGGCTGGGAGGCTGTTTCACAGCTTCAGTGTTTCTGACCTCCTCTCTCCTCATGCAGGGCTGGGAGGCTGTTTCACAGCTTCAGTGTTTCTGACCTCCTCTCTCCTCATGCAGGGCTGGGAGGCTGTTTCACAGCTTCAGTGTTTCTGACCTCCTCTCTCCTCATGCAGGGCTGGGAGGCTGTTTCACAGCTTCAGAGTTTCTGACCTCCTCTCTCCTCATGCAGGGCTGGGAGGCTGTTTCACAGCTTCAGTGTTTCTGACCTCCTCTCTCCTCATGCAGGGCTGGGAGGCTGTTTCACAGCTTCAGTGTTTCTGACCTCCTCTCTCCTCATGCAGGGCTGGGAGGCTGTTTCACAGCTTCAGTGTTTCTGACCTCCTCTCTCCTCATGCAGGGCTGGGAGGCTGTTTCACAGCTTCAGTGTTTCTGACCTCCTCTCTCCTCATGCAGGGCTGGGAGGCTGTTTCACAGCTTCAGAGTTTCTGACCTCCTCTCTCCTCATGCAGGGCTGGGAGGCTGTTTCACAGCTTCAGAGTTTCTGACCTCCTCTCTCCTCATGCAGGGCTGGGAGGCTGTTTCACAGCTTCAGAGTTTCTGACCTCCTCTCTCCTCATGCAGGGCTGGGAGGCTGTTTCACAGCTTCAGTGTTTCTGACCTCCTCTCTCCTCATGCAGGGCTGGGAGGCTGTTTCACAGCTTCAGTGTTTCTGACCTCCTCTCTCCTCATGCAGGGCTGGGAGGCTGTTTCACAGCTTCAGTGTTTCTGACCTCCTCTCTCCTCATGCAGGGCTGGGAGGCTGTTTCACAGCTTCAGTGTTTCTGACCTCCTCTCTCCTCATGCAGGGCTGGGAGGCTGTTTCACAGCTTCAGTGTTTCTGACCTCCTCTCTCCTCATGCAGGGCTGGGAGGCTGTTTCACAGCTTCAGTGTTTCTGACCTCCTCTCTCCTCATGCAGGGCTGGGAGGCTGTTTCACAGCTTCAGAGTTTCTGACCTCCTCTCTCCTCATGCAGGGCTGGGAGGCTGTTTCACAGCTTCAGTGTTTCTGACCTCCTCTCTCCTCATGCAGGGCTGGGAGGCTGTTTCACAGCTTCAGTGTTTCTGACCTCCTCTCTCCTCATGCAGGGCTGGGAGGCTGTTTCACAGCTTCAGTGTTTCTGACCTCCTCTCTCCTCATGCAGGGCTGGGAGGCTGTTTCACAGCTTCAGAGTTTCTGACCTCCTCTCTCCTCATGCAGGGCTGGGAGGCTGTTTCACAGCTTCAGAGTTTCTGACCTCCTCTCTCCTCATGCAGGGCTGGGAGGCTGTTTCACAGCTTCAGAGTTTCTGACCTCCTCTCTCCTCATGCAGGGCTGGGAGGCTGTTTCTGTTTCTGCTTCTGCCGGAGTTTCTTCAAAGGCTCATTGGTGTCTGAATGATTGTCGCATTGCAGAGCCTGCAGAGTGTTTTTATCTTTATGTTTCCTGCATGTTTTAGTTTCATCGGTTTGTTTCATTTCAGTTTATTTCATCTCAGGTCACTTTATAGATCCAGATCAACCAGATCATCCAGTCAGATTGATTCAAAGTTTTCTATCTAAGGAAAACCAGCTGATTGCATCGACTCATTGACTCTTCAGCAATCCCTCACACTAAGCATGCTTGTAGCGACAGTGGAGAGGAAAAACTCCCTTTGAACAGGTTTGGTTTCATCAGTTTAGTTTTGCTGGTTTAGCTTCATCGGTTTAGTAGGTACCTGTTGCAGAGACGGGGGGCCTCCATTCGCTCACCCTGGGTGGGTTGTTTTGTTTGGTTTTTTTGACTTTTTAGGGCATCTGGTATCCGTCCTTAAGCGGGGGGGTACTGTCACGGTTTTGCACTTTTTGGTTCTGTTTAGGTTTTCCTTTATGAGTTTTTGTTTGTTTTGCTTCCATTTTGTCTTGTTTTCTGGTTGTATTTGAGTTGTCATGTATTTCTTATTTACTCTCTGTTGCCCCCTTGTGTCAGTCTCCTCCCCCCTAGCTCCCTTCTAGATTCTTCTGTCCACACCTGCTCCCAATCAGTGGATTACTCCACTCTTTTCTGTTTGTCATTTATACTCCTCCTCTTCCTCATGTGTTTCCCCTGAAGTCTCTCCTTGGATGTTTCCTTCTGTTTCCTTCTTCATTTCCTTAAACCTGCTAGAACTAATTTCTGCCTCCTTGTGCTCTGGTCTCTGTCCACAACAACATCCACCAAACCTGACATTTTCTAGAATTAATTCATATTTTCATTTGATTTCTTTGTAATGAATTTAGTCAGTAATAATAAAATAATAATAAATAAATAATAATAATAAAATATCTTTAAAGTATTTAAACAGCTGTAATTCTTTAACTCGTGTCACTTTCATTTTTCTAAGTTTAGGATTTAATTGAATTTTGAATGTATTGAACTTATAACAAAGGCGGGGAAAAAAGATAATATTAAATATTAAAAACATAAACACCACTAAGTTGTGTAACTGTGATTCTTATTTTTATTATTTTTTTACCAGATGCAATAAATAATTACTGCCGTATCCACTCATATTTATACTCTGGGGAAAGACTTCTAGAAACGTTGAAAAGTTAAATCATAAACGTTTTAAACAGACAGTTAAGGATGCTAATTAGCATTAGCTGGGAGTTTGAACCTGTTGCAGGTTTTGTTAATCAGCTAGGAGGCAGCAGAAGGTCTGACTGCAGAGAAACCAGCAGGCTGCTGCTTGTGTTTTGTTCATTAGTGACTGAGCAGAATCTCAGCGGGAGCAAAGAGACCCGCGTCAGTCTCAGGGCCAAAAGAGCCGCACAGAATGGTGAGAAGATTGCTGCAACAGTGGAGCATCTGTGTTGTCATTGTGACCTGAAACCTTCTCATTGCCTTTCCTGCCCCTCGCTCAGTCTCCAGTTCTCTATTCACAGCAGGCCGGGCTGAGTCCCTCAGGCTCAGCAGTATCTGCTGCTTCATCTGGGCTCTGCAGGTGCTTGGATGGTCGGACGGGGGCCGATCGAGTTTCAGGGGACATTTTGCAGGAGAAGGGAACAGAGGACAGAGATGTCTTCTTTTGTAAGTTGTAGCTGTTTGTGTCGTATCTGTTGAGGTTTCATGTTTGCCCCTGAAACAGAGGGGGCTTTGTGTATCACTGCCTCTGCTCTACAGCATGTGAACCACTCCATGACTGCCTGCGCCATTTTGTTTTCCAAAAGTCAGCTCTTTGTTTTGGTGAAACCCTGAAGAGTTCAGCCCTGGATGCGTTCTGCTCATCATGTGGGTCAGAGGGTAATAATCTGACTCCATTTGCCTGTAAAATGTTAACATTCACTGGTTGGAACCCTGCAGGCATCCACTGAGATCACCACCATCAGCTTCTAATGCACCATAGAAAAACACGAGGTGCATGATGACATCAGTCCAGTTAGTTAGACAGATTCCAGCTGCTCCTTTCTTATTAAACAATGCTGCCTTGTTCAGTTTATCTTTAAAACTGTTTCAATGTTTTCAATCTATGGAAAATCAGCTGATGGATCCACTGATTGACTTAGCAGGACTCTCTCCACCTGGATGAGCAGATAGAGACAGTAGATATTAGATTGGCTCTACAGCAACCCCTCACACCAAGCATGCAGTGACAGTTGAGCGGAAAAAACAGGAAGAAACCTCCTGAAAGCAGCAGCAAAGCTGATGCTTCGCTTCCAGGATAGTTTGACAAAGGGCTGAACAATATGACCTCAAATCAATATCACTATAAATTGGGCAGTTTCTCTTCGGAAACGATAAATGCTTTAACAGCGTGGCTGCGCTGCAAGAGGTTGGATGTGTTACTACATCTATGGTGTAAGAGCATGCAGCAGGAAAAAATGTGCATCCATTAAACGTTCACACCCTCTCTATAAACCGGTCTGACGCACGCTCAACTGACAACACGCTCTTCCGCAGTCTGTCTGATTCAGAGAAGCAGAGATGAAGCTCAGCTCGGCTCCACAGGACGAAGTGATGGCATTTGGTTTGCAGCTGTTAGACGCTTCTTTACTGGACTCATCCGCCATTCTCTTTGTTCATGTTTCTGACTGGGTGGGCGGAGTCACGTAATTAGGCACACCCTGCAGTATTTAGAGGGGAAGGAAAAACCAGCCATCAGCCCACACAGGAAGAACAGCTGAATTCAATGTATTTATTTTACCCACATGGGAAAATTGTTGCCGATTATTGTAGTCTGCCGGTAACGGTTAAAATACGGTTTATTGCCCAGGCCTAGTGTGACGGCTTAACAAATCCAGACCAAATGAAGCTACTATGGTGGGAAAAAGCCACTAGTGGACTAGTGAATAGTGGATATAACGTTAGGGTTTGAACAAACAAATACTCCTGAACGGGAGAAAAGAGATATTCAATTCAGTTTTTAAATGTAATTACATTTATATAGCACTAATTCACAACATGTCATCTCAAAGCATTAAACAGACACAATTTACCCAGATCATTAAGTCAGATTTGTTCAGTTTAATGATATTATGAAGCAGAATGATGAAAAAGGGGTCCCTATGTCCTCCAGCAGTCTAAGCCTATAGCAGCAGAACTATAGAGATAGATCAGGATAACCTGAGCCACTCTAACTAGAAGCTATATCAAAAAGGAAAGTTTTAAGCCTAGCCTTAACCCTTTATAGGGCACTCAGTGGAATACTTTGAAAATCTAAATTTTCGATCTAGAAATAACTAAAAGTAGAAATAAGTAAAAAAAATGTACCCTTAATTTGAGTAGGCAAATACTAGGTATTGAAAAAAATGACTTATCTAGACTTCAAATTTTTCCAGTGTTCAAGCTAATACTGTTATTGGAATCCAGGACTAGACCTTATTAACTTTGTAACATTAAAAAAATATGAATATTTGATGGCAAAAATTAATGTCAATGTAATAACAAGAAACGCCAACTTGAGCAATTATATTAAGAAAAACAACAAAAGTGCTTCTGTAGGAAATTCATGAAAAGACTCTGAGAGTAAAAGAAACACATTTATTTTTGGTCCAACATAATCTTAGAGGCGTTAATGCTGATACCAGCACCTACATTTTTTAGTTTATAAACCTAAATATAATTGTTAAATAGGCTTATTCACTTTTTAACTTTTCAATTTCCAGTAGGTAATATATCATTCAATGGTTCATCTAACTGGTCAAAATCCAAAATAAGATGTGCAGCCATTTTGCAGTGTCTTTGCTGAATGGCAAGATATAGATCTAGTGCTTCTAGACCTCACTGAGGGACGGAGGGGACTCTAAGGGGTATGCAGGTGATCAAAAAGGGTAACTTGGCCCATAAAGGGTTAAAAGTAGACAGGGTGTCTGCCTCACGGACTAAAACTGGTAGTTGGTTCCACAGGAGAGGAGCATGAGAACTAAAAGATCTGCCTCCCATTCTACTTTTAGAAATTCTAGGAACCACTAGTAAACCTGCAGATTGAGAGCGAAGTGCTCTGTTAGGAACATAAGGAACAATCAGATCTCTGATATCAGATGGAGCTTGGCCATTTAAGGCTTTATATGTGAGAAGGAGGATTTTAAATTCTATTCTGTAGTGGAAGAAAACTCAGTTACAGTAAGTTAGAGGGTTACTAAAAGTGGTCAGAGAGGACAGGGTCGTGAGGAAATACTGTTATTTCTTCACATTCTATGCCGTATGTCAGCACAAGATCCAAAGTATGAAGATGAGAATGCGTGGGACTATTCACATTTTGAACAAAGCCAATAGTGTCTAAGATAGCATTAAAGGCTGCTCTTAAGCTATCGCCTTCAATGTCAGCATGGATGTTAAAATCTCCCACTATGATGACCCTGTCAGTATTTAATACCAAATCAGAAAGGAACTCTGAAAACTCATCTAAACATTCAGAGTAAGGACCTGGTGGACGATACAAAGTTACAAAAAGAAGAGGTTTTCTTGCCTTGAAATTTGGATCAGGGAAATTAAGGGTTAAATGATCAAAGAGTTGTAGGTATTAATTGTTTTGGGAGTAATCAGTAAGTCAGACTGGAAGATTGTTGCTACTCCTCCTCCTCGCCCAGAACTTCTGGGGATGTGAAAATTTAAATAGCTTGAAGGAGTTGCCTCATTTATGCTCACATAATACTCTTGCTGCAGCCAGGTTTCTGTAAGGCAAAACAAGTCAATGTGATTATCACAAATCAAATCCTTCACTATAAGCAGTTTGAAGAGAGACATGTTTAAGAAAATCATCTTCGGTTGTTTTAATTTTGCTCAATTGAAGTTGTATTAATCTTATCAGGTTTTCATGATTTGCTCCTTTTCGATTGTAAACTGTTACAGTTTCTGCTTCCTGGGAATTCAAGCACCTCACAGTCATTCAGGAAAATTGACACAACACCCTCCACACAGTTCAAGTTACCTGATGGTATTACAGACACAAGTCTGAGATGGGTTGGTCTCATCTAGATAGTGGATGGAAGCAAGCAGCTGAAGGTGGAGCTGTTGGATCAAAGAGGAAAAGAGGAAGACAAGGAGAAGGTTTATTGATGAGGCTGTTGGGTCAGAAGAAGATTCTGGAATCAGCTGAGATGGAGACAGTTCATCACTAGCAGCATTCTTCATCATGACATCCACATCTCTGTGGATTTTTGAAAAGCCAATTCTTGTTTGGTGTGTTTGTGAACTATGACTGTTGGCTGCTCCTCAGGAGGAACTTATTTAAAACTTACTTACTTGGTATGACTGACCTCATGATAAAAGTCTCATATAAGTCAAACCTCATTTGTTTTTTATAAAAGTTTTTACTGCAGATAAGAGATTATTTAATTTGACATTTGACCCAAACCGTCCCAAACTGGTTTTTATATGAAATAAGAACATTTTAGAAATGCACCAATATTAGTTTCTGATTTCCAAAATTAGATTTAATTTTGTTAACTGAATAGTTGAGCTTATATTATCAACTGTTAATGTTTGTTATAAATAATAAACTGGTATTTACATGTTGTATTAATGACAGCGTGGTTAGCCTTACAAACAGTCTGTCAGTCTTTTTCTTAATTCATTTGTAATTTTCACTCAACTCAGGTTTTCAAAAAGCATTTTTAAATTCAGCATTTCCTGTAGAATGTAAATGGTTTCTACTCCAGGAAATGTTCTGAAATGTTGCATAAAGTGTTTCCTGAAGGAAGGACTATAATTAGAAAGAAAGAAGGAGCTAACAGGAAGGCTGGATGGAGGTCCAGTCTCTCTCTGTGGCCTTGTTAATGCAGCGTTTGGAAAGCTCAGATTTAATGTCCAGAGTTTCTCTTCCAGGGAAAGCACGTGGGTGGTGCTAGGGTCGAGTTAAAAAGGGAATATTGTGGGCGTGATGGTGACGCAGTGGACCCATGTACTGATCCTTAGTCCTGAATGGGGCCGACCCAGGTTGGAATCCGGCCTGTGGACCTTTCCTGCATGCCCCCCCCCCTCTTATACCCTCTTTCCTGTCAGCCTACTGTCAGAAAAACGAGCCACCGGTGCCAAAGGCTGGAGGTTTTTGAATCTTTCCATTAATTAACTCCAAAGGTTAAAGCAGAAGGAGTCCAATGAAGGTCCAAAGCCTGAAACAAAAACCGGAGGTCAGAACATTTTCATCTTCATCATCTTTATCATCTTTACCACGGAGACATCCTGACATGTCCTACGGAATAAAGTTTCATTTGAAATACTTCTTGCTCCTCGTTGATACAGGAACTCTTCCTCCTGAAAGAAACCTACTTCCATTGTTGCCATGGTGACTATGATGCATTGACTGACAGGAAAGAGAACATTTCTGCTCTGTGATAACTACCTTTCTGATAAACCCTTTTCTTTTGGGGAGTGTTCTGCTGTCTCTTCCTCCTCCCCGACTGAAGCTCCCTCTGCTGAACTTTGACCTGTTTTTCCAGTGAAGCCAAGCTGTAAGCAATAGCCTGCACTTGATGGATATCAGTCACCTTTTACACACATGTGCACACACACCTCTCCTATTGCACTTCCTCACTCTACCTCTGCTCCTTTTACTAGACCCCCCCCCAGGGCGTCCAGTGTCTTCTCCACTTTCCACACTAGAGATAAGATGTCGACACGATTAAGAGCGAAAGCTTATCACCCCCACCCCACCTGTGCTGAATAGCTAAGCAGCACCGCGGCCCCAGAAAGGCAGGAATGCAGCCGATGGGGGGGGAGTTGGATTGTAGTTAAATAATGAATGGGTTGCACTTTCGCTTTTTAATCTGTAAATGAGAAGGCCTCAGATAGCAGCGCCGCTGCTCCGTCATACGATCCTTCGCCCATTAAGATAACAAGATGTTGGATAATGATCCCAGTATGGTCCCAGTAAAGGTGCAGTTTACCAGTCCAGGGGAAGTGGCCTTGTTTCCCAGGTGGCTTGAACTGCTGATCAGCTTTAATAGGGAGCTCTGGTATGAAGAGAACATTGTCTGTCACCTGATCTCCATTATAGCAGCTGGTTCTGTTAATATTATCTCCAGCAGTTCTTTGAAAGCCAAATAAAGAAGTAAACCTCTGCTGTGGTCAGCAGCTCTTTTATGGCAGTCTGCATTTCTTTACTGAGTTCTTCCTGGAGCTTTTCTGGATTCATGTCTGTGAGTTCCCTTTGTTGCTGTAGTGAACATCCATCCTTTTAACTTCTTTTTCTTTTTTCTCTGCTGTAGTTGTTCGATGCTGTAGGCACGTAATGTTGGTTTCCTTGTGTCTGTAGAAAGCTGAAACTGAACACATCATTCATCTAGTGAAATGCTGCCTCCCAAATCCCCTACTCCACCTCAGCGAGCTGAACACTCAGCTCAGCGGGGTCCTTTGGGTCTCACATTTATAATCCTCCAACAAGGAAACCATCAGGAAACACTTTGGCAAACATCAGAGCTGCCGCTGTCATGTGGTCACTGGAGCGACCGCTGCTCCACCTGGACGGAGGGCAGACAAGGAAAAATCCACAATAAAGAGGAAACCTGATGATTGTGTTTAACATCATCTTAGATAATGATAATATCAATAAGTGTTTTTTACTTGCAAAACGCGTGCTGCGGCTCATACATGCAGAGGCAAAAACTCTGGGAGGAATTTGAGGAGGCCATGGAGGAGGACTATCGGTCGGCCTGGAAGGTGTTCTGGCAAACTGTCCACCATCTTAGGAGGGGGAAGCACTGCTTCACCAACACTGTTTATTGTGCAGGTAGGAAGCTGCTGACCGTGAATAGGGATGTTGTCGGGCGGTGGAAGGAGTACTTTGAGGATCTCCTCAATTCCATCTCCACACCTTCCAAGGAGGAGGCAGAGGCTGGGGGCTTAGAGGCGGACTCGCCCATCAGCGGGGCTGAAGTCACAGAGATAGTTAAAAGGCTTCTCGGTGGGAGGGACCAGAGGGCGGATGACATTCGTTCTGAGAACCTTAACTCTCTGGATGTTGTAGGACTATCTTGGATGACACGTCTCTGCAGCATTGCGTAGCGGGTGGGGACAGTACTCCTGGATTGGCAGACCGGGCTGGGCGTCCCTTTTTTTAAAAAGGGTGTGCTCCATTTAAAGAGGGATCACACTCCTCAGCCTCCCCGGTAAGGTTTTCTCCAGGGTGCTGGACAGGAGGATCCAGCTTATAGTTGATAGTCGGATCCAGGAGGAACAATGTGGATTTCGTCCCGGTTGCAGCGCACTGGACCAGCTCTATACCCTTCATCGGGTGCTGGAGGGTTGATGGGAGTTCGCCCAACCAGTCCACATGTGTTTTGTGGCTCTGGAGAAGGCGTTCGGCAGTGTCCCTTGGGGAGCCCTGTCTGGGGTTCTCCAGGAGTATGGGGTCTGAGGCCCTCTGTTAAGGGCTTTCCGTTCTCTGTATGACCGCAGCAGGAGCTTGGTTCGCGGTGTCGGCAGTAAGTCAGACCTGTTCCCGGTGCATGTTGGTGTCCCCCACGGCTGCACTTTGTCACCAGTTCTGGTCATTACATTTAAGGACAGGATTTCTAGGTGCAGCCAGGGACCGGAGGGTGTCCGGTTTGGGAACCTCAGGATATCATCTCTGCTGTTTGCACATGATGTTGTCCTGTTGGCCTCATCAAACCAGGACCTTCAGCGTGCTTTGGGGCGGTTTGCAGCTCAGTGTGAAGCGGCCAGGATGAGGATCAGCTCCTATAACTCTGAGGCCATGGTTCTCCACCGGAGAAAGAAGAGACTCCCCCCTTTAGATCAGTGAAGAGTCCTTGTCTCAAGTGGAGGAGTTCAGATATCTCGGGATCTTGTTCACGTTTAAAGGACAGATGGAGAGTGAGATCGACAGACGGATCGGTGCGGCGTCGGCAGTGATGCGGTCGTTGTATCAGACTGTCGTGGTGAAGAGGGAGCCGAGTCGGGGAGCAAAGCTCTCAATATACCGATTGATCTACGTTCCCACCCTCTATGGCCATGATATCTGGGTAATGACCGAAAGGACAAGATCGCGAATACAAGCGGCCAAAATGAGTTTCCTTTGCAGGGTGGCCGGACGCAGCTCAGGAGCTCAGTTACCCAGGAGGAGCTCGGAGGAGGGTCGTTGCTCCTCCATGTCGAAAGAAGCCAACTGAGGTGGATCGGGCATCTGTTCTGGATGGTCACCTCCCTAAGGAGGTGTTCCAGGCATGTCCTATTGGGAGGAGGCCTGGTGGAAGGCCCAGGACACGCCGGAAGGACTATGTCTCTGAGCTGGCCTGATGCTGCCTCGGTGTCCCCCCAGAGCAGCTAGAGGAGGGAAGTCTGGGCATCTCTGCTTAGACTGCTGCCTCTGCTACCCGGCCCTGATAAAGAAGAAGAAAATGGATGATTGGAAAAAAAATAGTATTAAAGTAACTAAAGATGCTGCAAACGATTGAAGAGATGTCCAACATGGCGTCTCCTCAGGCTGCTTTGGACCACCTGTCCATGTCTGCGCCAGGGACAGGGGATCTGAAACTCTTTAAATGTTTTTAGACTGACTTGATGCAAATTTCAGGTACTGTCTAATAGTACCACGCAAAAGATCTGGTTTAACCTTTTATAGGGAACTTATTGAAAAAGTTTGAAAATCTAAATTTCAAACAAAGAGAGTTATTGGAATGCAGGACCTTATTACTTTATTACATTCAATAAATATGTATATATTGATGGCAGAAATTAATATCAATGTAATAACAACAAACTTCTGCATATATAATATAATATTAAGAAAAATAATAAAATTGATTCTATCAAAAATTTATGTAAAACAGAGAGAAAGAAACACATTTAATTTTGTTAAAACATAACCTTAGTGTCAGGGTTCTGTCTTCTGTTTACATTTATTTTCTGGCAGTGTTTGCTTCTGGAGTTACTCTCTGTTGCCCCCTTGTGTTTGTTTCCTTTCCCCTTGGCTTCTGTCTAGATGCCTCCATCCACACCTGCTCCCAATCAGCTCATTTGTCCAGTCTTCGTTCAGTCTCCAATATATACTTTTTCTGTATTGGTTATTTTAGATTTTTGGCTTTCTGCCTGAGTTGCCTGTGAGTCCTTCTTTAAATCAGCAAAACTCATTTCTGCCAACTAATCTTTGCATTTGGGTCTTCAAAAACTCAACCCAATCCTGACAATTAGAGCATCAATGCTGATACTGGTACTTCATTTCTTTTCCTTTTAACAGCTTATTAACTTTTCATAAGGTTTTTATCTTAACTGAATTTACTGGAAATAAATCATTCAAGGGCTCATCTAATTTGTCCGTAGCAGTAGCTTAGCCAAACGGCTGGGTATAAATCTTCTCTGCTTCTAGACATCCCAGAGGGACGGGGTCGGGGGTCGTGTGGGGGGGGTGGGGGGGTGATAAGTTACCAGCTCTGATTTCTCCGTGATAAACGAATCTGAAATGTTTGAAGCCTGACCTGAGCTGCCTTTGTGGGGTGAAGTGGGATGAGGGTCACAGCATAATTACACAAACCCTGCAGTACTTAGACCGTCCACCAGGGAACTGTGGCTCCCTCTGGTCTTTATCATCCTGACAGCATAAAGTTTGTTTCCGGTGCAGAAACCTGAACTAAAACCCTCAAGGTTTTTGGTCAAATATTCATCTTGAACATTTTCACTTTATTTTAATTCAACATTCAGGACTATGGACAGCTCCAAACAGGAACTCTGTTTTTATGTGTTCAGACCAGTTCTCCTGATTCTTTATTATCACAGCCTTTTACAGACTTTATATTTCCATTGTTATTGATAAAAACTTCTAACCCAGCTCCAAACCCTGGATTATAGGAAGCAAAGACTTCCTTCTATCCTTTCTGTCCTTGTTTGGGTGAAAATCTCAGGATGGAGGAACAGAAAGCATGAGATATGGATACCATATAATAATATATGTTCATATAATAACAGCTGTAACCGCAATTATTGGATCAACATAGAACCTCCATGTTGGTCAGGAAGGAATCTAGCAGATGTAGGTAGATTATAATTTTTTATAACTAACTAACTAACTAACTAACTAACTAACTAACTAACTAACTAACTAACTAACTAACTAACTAACTAACTAACTAACTAACTAACTAACTAACTAACTAACTAACTAACTAACTAACAACTAACTAACTAACTAACTAACTAACTAACTATATTATATATTTTTTTATTTATTGACTGTGCAATATTCTGTGCAATATGCTGAATGTGCAATATATGTGAATATAATAGTCATACCACTGCCTCACCGTAGCTCCTCACCTACTACACTTTATTGTAAAAGTAAATCTACCTGTATATAAGATCAGTGTTGGGCAAGCTACTTGTCCAGTGTAGTGAGCTAAGCTATCAGTTACTCAACAATAAATTCAGCTTCACTACACCAAAGCTACCACCTAAAGAATTATAGCAAGCTAAGTTACACTAATGTGTTAAAAGTAGCTTAACTACATCAGAAGCTACTTAACGTTGTACCAACCGAATGTCAATTCAAAATGAGTCTGATACAATGGTTAAAATATTTACTAAAGATCAGCCAATGACATAACACAGTGTAAAAATTGTTTTATGATCAGCATAAAAAAAAAAAAACTAAAGTATTTACTAGACAAACTAGTAAACAATCTGCTGTTATTAGAACCAAATTAAAGGTACTGTGTAGTGTTCTACACATGGAGACATGGCTATGAGTTTGCATTCAATGGACATCTCTAGGGAAAACAAAACCCTACAAAAGGCATCTTATTTCTTTAGGGTCTCCCTTAGAGAAAACTTCTTCAGACCTCAATTAAACAGTCGATTCAAGTAACAAATGAAACTGTTTACAAAAAAGGTGAAAAAATAAAGAAGCTAATTGAGAGATATACATATATTTATGTCTCACTGTATAATTTAATTTCTACCTACATATTTATTCATTGTATTTTGGGGGGTAATTAAGTGAATGCTTATTTATTTATTGAGCTTGTATTTATTTTATATACGGTAGAGCTGTTCCTCCATACCTAAAACATCTTATCTGTGCAAATAAGCCTTAAAACAGATTTATTTAAACATCCTGTCTGGTAAACTAGGCCATGAAAATACAATATGGAAGTTTGGCTACTGCTCTCTAATTAAAGTGGCACTCATCAGATTGAACTATCTGGAAATTAAAGGCATCAATAAAGTTAAAGCTGATATATTTTTCTCATTTTTATTTAAAAAATTACCTGCAGTTGCTTGTTTTAATGAGTGTTTGGCTATGTAAAACAAATGGCTAGTCTTGGCCACATGAGCTCTCTATGGACAAGAACCTTGAAAATCACTCATGCTTTTTTTTTTTTTTTTTTTAAACACTTCTGCTTAGCCACTTGGCTAGTCCCTTTCCATCACACACTGCTTGTTGGTAGGTGGGTAGCTTTGGTTTTACTTATTTACATACAGCATTTGGCTAAAGTGAGTTGGGAATTACACTGACGCTAGATATTTTTACTTGCATACTGCAGTGATTCACCTGAATGTGAGTTCTCAGGTTGGTGTTGGATGCCCTGGACGTTGACAACAGTTTTTTTTTTTTATTGCAAAGCAGACATCTGAACACGTACTTTTTATCTGAGGATTCAACAAGTTTCATAATCTCTGAAAATAAGGCCACGGTGTGGTAGGGACAGTTGGCTGCTCTTCTCGCTCTGCTCCTGTCTCCTCCTCCATCCTGCGTGTGTCTGCGTGTGTCTGCGGGTGTCATTCTTTGAGTTCCACTGCAGCACGCATGCGCATGTTTCGGTAGATACAGACAGGAGAGGCAGAATAGAGACTCATGCGTGAATGTCCAACAAATAACTCTGTTGTTTCAAAATAGAAAACCTGGTTTCATTACTTAGTTTTGCCCTGGATTTTGTAGCGTTTGTGGACGCTACGTCGCTACTTGATAAAAATAATAACGTCACTACTGGAAAGTTACTTGATAAATAAAGTAGCAACGCTACGGTCAAGCTACTGGAAAATGTAGTTAAACTAATAGCTTCGCTACATGTAGCGGCGCTACTGCCCATTACTGTATAAGATTGTACATATGTCACCTCAAATCTCTGTGCTACTTCTTTGTATTTTTAATTTTTTAATTTTTCTTATTTATATTTTGTTCTTCATTGTGTGCGATACATGTACACTTGCACCTTAATCCTCATTTATCTTGATATGCTGTATATATATTGTTTATTCTTAATGCACCTTTTTCCTCCTTGTTTGCACCTTCTTTAATATTTATGCCAATATGTGACCAGTGAATTTCACCGCTGTGAGATCAATAAAGCTCATCTAACCTCTAATTAAATGAATTTCAATCAGGTAATGATAACTGTTTGTCAGAAATAATCCTTTCTTAGTTGTTTTTCTAAACCATGTAGCCTGGAGCTTCCACCAGGTTTAGGTTCAGACAGTAAAATCTTAATATTCCTTGGCAAACATAGCAGCTCTCAGCTCTTCATTCTGACCCTTTGCATGCTGCACTGAATATCACTGATCCATCCACACACATGATCAAGGCTAAGTAAGCTGCATCCTCTCAGCTCTGAATGGCATAAGTACCTGAGCAGCCTTGGTTCCTGAATGCACCTTTATAGCAGCTCATGGGCCGCAGGACGCTTCCAATGTCATCCATCAGGAAGATGCTTGCATCTGTCAGGATGAGGCTTCTGCTGAAAACAGGGGTGATATGCGCTGATGGCGGGATGGGGCTGACCTCGCTTCGGTCAAATGCCACAGCAGGACACAGAGCGCTGCTTCTGACGAGCCTCGCCGTCGCTGGAAGGTTGGCGTCACAATTGATGGATGCTTTAGGCTGAAGTGAGATGGGCTCCAGAGTCAGCCGTCTCAGTGCTGCGATCTAATCGGTTACCCATCATGCATCCTGGCTCACTAATGAAAAGGCAAGCTCTATCCATCATAGGCAGCCATAGTAAATGGAGTTTCTACCCTCCCATCTCCTCGTTGGTGCGAACCTCACCAGACTAGTGAAAAAAGGCCTAAATGATGGAAAGTGATTTTTCCAAAGATCTCACAACAAAAGCAAATGAACACAAAGTAAAGAACAACAATCAGCAGAGACGAGGCTTCCTGTGTGAAATCCCAGCGATGAATGATCCTCTGTTTTGCCTCCATTTTGGCTCCCAGAGGTTCCATTATTGATGTCCAACATAGAAGCATCGCAGCGTCTGACCAAAGCAAACATCTGGACGGTTTTTAGTTTGGAGAGAGACTCTATCAGTTTCTAGATTTGCTTATTTGTTGTTTTTTATAGCAACATCCAGAACGATGCAAAAGTTTGAGTCTGTCAGTTTGCTCTCAGATATAATTGAAATTCAGTCTGCAGTAATCAGTCAATTGTCACTAAAACAGCGTTTAATTGCGTCAAAATGTGAAACAGGTGATATATCTGGTACCAGGATTATATTGTGGAGTTCATTGTGGATTTTCCTAAACATGATTTCTATTCTGAAAATATTCATGAATGAATTTTCCACTTTAGTGGACAGTAAAGCTCAGAAACCTCTAAATGATTTTCCATCTTCCTAGCAGCAAACAGGCTTCACTCTCCTGTGATGATTGAATTATGTTCAGGTCCACTAGGTGGCGATCATGACTTCATGTGAAATCATAAAAGCGAATCTTTGTGAAGCACCTATGAGAAACCTGGGCCATGAAAAAGGATCTTCAATAAATAAAAGACGCCCGGTCATTGTCAAAGCTGTCCATGGTGCTGAAACGTCATCACCTGTAAGGTCATTTGTTGATTAGACATCGACCTAAAATAACATCTTTAGTTTGTCCTCCTCAGAGTGGGACCTTTCCTCATAGCGCAGCTGAACATTCAGGCGATTTACTCGGTCCTTTAAAGTTTGCATTCAAATCTTAGATCTTTTACGGTGACGCTCTGACCTTAGAAATTAAGCATTCCAGAGATCGGAGCTCTTTCAGATCAATCTGTTAGAGCCCCAGCTCTGTTGTTTGTACCATTTGCTCGACCCTGTTGGTTGAAGTATTAAAATATTTTTTGATTAAAGGTTCTAGTTGTTTATTACATTATTTCATTGAGAGTTTGCTTCCTGATCCCTTTGCCTTTTTAACATATATGCAGAACAGATCATGATCAGTTTGATCTCATCGTTACAGAATGGAATTTAAATTCCTAGAAAAGTTAAAAAACAAACTAGTTTTTTTATTGTTTTACTTTTTGGTTGCGACCATGTGCTGACTGAGAGAGCCTGCATCTGCCGGTGGGTCAAAGTGAGAAACGGCAAACATAGAATCAGGAATGACGGATTTTTACAGTCGCAGTGAAGTCAGACTGAATTTTGTTTTCACTGAAATTAAAAACCATCAATGAAGAAAAGTGACCAACCTGATTAAAAAAAAAAACAGAACAAGAACTGAAAGGCCACAATTTCTTCTGTACCAGTTGTCTATTTCCACTAAGCTGATCTCTATCTTCCCCGTTTACAAACTTTTTTTTCATTTGCATTTGTTTTTCTGTGAAGGTCTAAATTCTTCTTTTGATTTTTTGTTTTTTTTACAGTGTCCTTTCTGGCAATGTGGAAAAAAGAATAATTGTCTTGATTCCAAAAAGAGCCCAACAGATTTTGCTTTCACAAGCGGAGCAGTACGGCTATCGCCACAGTGTTCCGCTTGATTTATGAAATTAAATAGCTTTATTATAATTATGCAGGGAGATTTACAGATTATATGGACACTGGAATGGAAGTAGAACAGGAAAGGTGTCACGATTTGGTTATGGTTAGTTGACCCAAAAGAAGAGGCAGGGAGGCAGAGGTGAATTTCTTGTGGATTTAAAAAATGAGTTTACTGAAAACAGAGAGAGTTGATCCAAAAATCCAAAAAGAAAACAAAGTCCAAACTAACATGAAACCAGGAGTCCAAAAATCAAAAAATGAAAACTAAATGTACCAGAAACCAAGGAGACATGGTAAATGGCATGTACTTATATAGCGCCTTTATTCAAGTTAGGCGACTTGACCAAAGCGCTTTACACTACATTCATTCACCCATTCACACACACACACATGGTGGTGAGCTACATTGTAGCCACAGCTGCCCTGGGGCTCACTGACAGAAGCGGGGCTGCCATACACTGGCGCCACCGGGCCCTCTGACCACCATCAGTAGACAATGCAGGTGAAGTGTCTTGCCCAAGGACACAACGACAATGAAAGTCGGAGTCGGGGCTTGAACCGTCAACCCTTCGATTACAGGGCAAACTCCTCCATCCAACGCCACTGTCGCCCCATCAGGGGAATCACTATCAAAAGGAGGAAGGCTCAGAGAGAAGGAGTCGGAGCATGTTTGTTGAGGAACCGGCACTAAAGAACTGCACAGAGAGAGTATTTATGGGAGACTGAAACAAAGGGAGAGCTAACAAACAGATTAGGAGCAGAAACAAGAAAGGAGAAAGGGAAAAAAGGAGAACTCAAGAGGGCAACAAATAAAAACCTGAGAACTGAAAATAACCAGAAAACACAACAAAATAAGAATTAAACCACTAAGACTATAAAACATGGAGTAAAACAAAACTGAACATCCAAAAGAAGAAAACATAACAGAACCAGAACTCTAACAAAAGGAAAAACAGGAAAAAAGGAGAAATAATAAAAGAAGAGGAGATAAAAGGCCCCGCGGAGCAACCAGCAGGAATAAGCCAGAACCCGCCCGGGCATCCGAACCCCGAGCTCCACCAGCGCACCGGCGAGCCCAAGTGCCAGCCAGTGGAGGGAGGGCAGGGGGGGATGGGCTGCGCACTTAGCAGAGAATTGAGATTCTTGGGAGGAAGCAGTAAAAAAAAAGAAGAAAAAAAAAAAAAAAATATATATATATATATATGCTTTTATAATGGATGTTTAATTTCCATTTGCACTAAACATTGTAAAAAGCTGATGGCTGTTTTATTTTGACTGTCTAGAAATTAACATGTAGAAGCTGCATTATTTTCTCTTAGCTTCTTCATAATTTATTTTATTGTACTGAATTTTACATTAGATTTTAGATTCCAGTTGCACTGACTGAACCTGTGGCAGTTTTTTACATGTTGACCAAGTCAGAGAACTTTTGGTTTAAGATTTTGTGCACAGTTGTTAAATAAATCAGTCATAACATTTATATTTGGGTTGTTTCCAATTTTTTAAGAAAAGGGAAGTCGAATCATATGCGGACTCACATTCACACAATAACACTCACATCCAATAATCCCAGGACCGAGGACCCGACGGCGCCGGTGGTTGGTCCCGGGATTACCGGATGACCCAATAGGTGAATGTGAAACCCATTTCATTCCTGCTTCTGGACCGGCCCCGCACCCGCACCAGACGACCCCCAGTAAAAGCCCCCCTGGGGATGGGGGCCAACATGCCCTGCAAAGGCCACCCAACCAGAGCCTCCCCCCCCACTCCCCCCCAAAATAATTCACCTAGCCACTTCCTCCCCCTGAACACCCCATTCAGCGAATGGGTTTTGGGCTGTTATGGGGCCTGGGTGGCCCCCCATAGGGGTGTGAGAAGATCCCGGTCCTCCCTGCACCTGCTCAAATGTTGTGTTGTTGTTCTCAGGTGTAATTAAAACTGGGAACACCAAAGGGGGTGTCCACCCCCCCTCTGGAGGACAGGCAGTGCCAGCGCACCCCCCAATCAACAACCCAGAACCCTCAATGTCTAAATGTGAGAGGGGGTGGGGGCATTAGGACAAATCTCAGGGGCGTGAATACTTTTATTCTACATATCTGAACATTTGCTCCGATGCTGAATGTTTAGAAGTCAATCCCATCTCCTCACTCATCACATGCTCATTATTTCCAGGAAGCAGAGCTTCTAATAGTTTATATAAATGGTCTCTGAGTTTGTGTGACTTTCTGGGAAAACCCGATTCCTGATTTAAACTCTAATATATTAGACGGGCTGGTGGATTTTATTCTAAGTTGCTAATAATTCTTAGCCAGTTTTTCTCTTACTTCTCTGTTGTTTTCCTGAATTTTAATGAAAGCGTTCATCTGGAAGTGAGAAGCTTTGCTCTTCCACAGAACTCAATGTCACCTTGTGAAGTTCAGGAGCGGTGCGTCCCAGCGCAGCTGAACCACAGTTAATCTCCTGCACAGCCTCTTCTTCTCTGTTCCCAACAGCGCTCTCAGTCTGAGCTTAAATCCAACATTAGAGGCTGTGCAGAGCCCCAGCAGGGACCTGCTAACGCTCTGAGCAGCAGTGGCTGCGTGTGGTTATTCTGACATCAGGTTCATTTGTAGCACTGATGGGAAAAATGTGACTGTCTAAAAACCGATGTTCAGAGGCTACCACTGTCCTCTGTGTGTCTCCTCAGGGCTTTTTTCGGCGCAGCATTCAGAAGAACATGGTGTACACGTGTCACCGGGACAAGAACTGCATCATCAACAAAGTGACGAGGAACCGCTGCCAGTACTGCCGCCTGCAGAAGTGCTTTGCTGTAGGAATGTCCAAAGAGTGTAAGTGTCTAAAGCAGCGGATTGTGGGACAAATTTCTAGAGATTGTGGAACAATGTGACAGTTCTGGAGGTTTCAAACTAGCCTTGATTAGCAGCAGGGATTATTAAACAGGGTGGAAACAGGCAGGGGATGAGGAACCACCATGCTATATAATTATAGATCCTACTGCTGGAGGGAACACGGTTCTCCTGTCTGAGCTTCTGGAATATCCAGATAACACAAACATCTGATAGAAATAAATTATTCCTGCAGGTTCTGATCTGATGGACAGAAACAAATAAAGGCGTCTGAACCAGGAGCATCAGAAGTGGAGGCAGCGTTTGGGAGTAAAGCGCTCAGACATGTTCAGAAGATGGCGAAGCAGCTTTTTCTCTAGTTTTTGATCAAACATTATTATCTGGAACCCCTGAAGGAGGAAACTATAAGAGGATTTATCAGTATGCCGTATCAGATGCTATGCTAGCAGTGAAGCAAAACACCTGAAAAGGAGAATATAACCTGGCAGACTATATATCCTGAAAAGCTCCAGTAGAGAAATCAGGCTAGATTGAACCATCTCTGCTCGTTATCAGGATCTATGGAACGGTTCAGTGTCAGACATGTTGTTTCCTCTCCTGGAGGAGGCTGCAGGTGTTGGACAGCAGAAGCTCATCGTTTTCCACCTGATCCGATGCATTTCAGAGCGTGAGTAGATCTTCAGGTGCCTCACTGCTTCATGCTGCGCTGGTGTTAAACTGTTAGTGTGGAGCCCATGGGATCTATCAGGACGTCAGGACCTTCCTCTGTTAGTAGAGAGGAGAGCAGCCTGCAGGACGTCAGTCCAGAATTATAAGAGCTGCTTTAAATTAAACTCCTTCATTCTCTATCATGTTGGATTGTTCCTCTAACTGCTGCAGAAGCTGCTCTGGACAAGGATCATGCTTTACTAATTTGTGTGCACCTTTATGCTTTAGACAAAAATTAGGAAATTGTGAGTTTGCACACAACTTAGTTTTTTTTCGAGAGATCAAATTGATATGTAGAGCGAACATTATAAATCTCTTTTCCCAAGTCTGTTAGCGGGCTCCGTAGGTAGCTGTGCTTATATTTTACAGACATTATAAATTCAACAGAACTACTGGAATCAGTGAAGATGTTATAAGCATTATAGTTTTATCCATTCCAGGCATAACTGGAAGCATAATGGCAAATTCACAGCGAACTTTAGAGGTGGAGGATTTTTTCAATTTAAGTTGCATGTTTGCTTTTATATTTTCAGTCGTTAAAGTTGTGTGTCGCTGTTAGAACTTCTTACGTAATCAAAAGCATGTGGTGAATAAACCCAATCAAAGCAGTTACTGGTTGGACATTATTGAGTGACTGAAGGTTAACAGAACAATATGATCATTAGATCAGATTAAACTCAAAGTTTATATTTTATCTTGGTTATTGTTCTGTTGGGTTAAACAGACATAGAGGTTTGTTTTCATTGACTTTCTTTTTCAATTACCTAAACCAGACATTAACCAAGATATTAATACCAGACCCTAACCCAGAAACAAACCCAGAGACTAACCCAGGCATTAACCCAGACACTAACCATACAGTAAACCAGACACTAACGAGGCACTAACCCAGAAACTAGCCCAGAGATTAACCCAGACATTAACCCAGAGTGTAATCAAGACACTCACCCAGCCACTAACCCAGACACTAACCCAGTCATTAATCCCGGCATTAACCCAGCCACTAACCAGACATTAACCCAAATATTAACCAGGACGTTAACCAATACACTAACCCATACACTAACCCAGACACTTATCAAGACACTAACCCAGACATTAACCCCGGCATTAACCCAGCCACTAACCAGACAGTAAACCAGAAACTAACCCAGACACTAACAAGACATTAACCCAGACACTAACGCAGACACTAATCAAGACACTAACCCAAACACTAACCCAGACATTAACCCAGACACTAACCCATCTACTAACCCACCCACTAAGCCAGACACGAACCTACACTAACAAGAGACTAACCCAGACACTAACCCAGACATTAACCCAAGATTAACCAAGACACTAACCCAGACAATAAACCAAGATTAACCAAGACACTAACCCAGACAATAAACCAAGATTAAACAAGACACTAACCCAGACAATAAACCAACATTAACCAAGACACTAACCCAGACATTAACCCAGCCACTAACCCAGACACTAACGCAGACATTAACCCAGACTGTAATCAAGACACTAACCCAGCCACTAACCCATACACTAATCAAGACACTAACCCAGACATTAACCCAGAACCTAACCCAGACACGAACCAACGAACGTGCGTCGGCCCGTGCATTGCCTTTGATCCCCTAACCAACTGCTCTAGTCGTCGGACTGGGTGGGGGGGGGGGGTCATCGAGAGAGTGTCTAACGCCGGACATTAACCCCGGCATTAACCCAGCCAATAACCAGACACTAAACCAGAAAATAACCTGACACTAACCCAGACACTAACCTAGACACTAACTTAGACATTAATCCAGCCATTAACCCAGATATTAACCCAGATGTTAACGAAGACACTAACCCAGACACTAACAAAAGACATTAACCCAGACACTAATCAAGACACTAACCCAAACACTAACCCAGACATTAATCCAGACACTAACCCAGACACTAACCCATCTACTAACCCAGCCACTAAGCCAGACACGAACCCACACTAACAAGAGACTAACCCACCCACTAACTCAGACAATAACCCAAGATTAACCAAGACACTAACCCAGACATTAACCCAGACATTAACCAAGACATTAAACAGACACTAACCCATCTACTAACCCAGCCACTAAGCCAGACACGAACCCACACTAACAAGAGACTAACCCACCCAATAACTCAGACAATAACCCAAGATTAACCAAGACACTAACCCAGACATTAACCAAGACATTAAACAAGACACTAACCCAGACATTAACCAAGACATTAAACCAAGATTAACCTAGACACTAACCAAGAAATTAACCCAAACGTTAAGCAAGACACTAACCCAGACACTAACCCAGACACTAAGCCAGACACGAACCCACACTAACAAGAGACTAACCCACCCACTAACTCAGACAATAACCCAAGATTAACCAAGACACTAACCCAGATATTAACAAAGACATTAAACAAGACACTAACCCAGACATTAACCAAGACATTAAACCAAGATTAACCTAGACACTAACCAAGAAATTAACCCAGACATTAAACCAGACAGTAACCCAGACACTAACCCAGACACCAGCCCAGACATTAACCCAAGATTAACCAAGACACTAACCCAGACATTAACCCAAGATTACTCGACACTAACCCAGACATTAACCCAGACACTAACAAGACACTAACCCAGCCAATAACCCAGACATTAACCCAATATTAACAAGACATTAACCCAGACATTAACCCAATATTAACAAGACATTAACCCAGACATTAACCCAATATTAACAAGACACTAACCCAGACATTAACTCAGACATTAACCCAGACACTAACCCAGACACTCACAAGACACTAACCCAGACATTAACCCAGACATTAACCCAATATTAACAAGACATTAACCCAGACATTAACCCAATATTAACAAGACACTAACCCAGACACTAACCCACACGTTAACCAAGACACTAACCCAGCCACTAGCCCAGACATTAACCTAAGAATAACAAAACACTAACCGAGACGCTAACCCACATGTTAACCAAGACACTCACCCAGACACTAACCAAGACACTCACCCAGACACTAACCAAGACATTAACCCAGACAGTAACCAATACATTAACCCAGACACTCAACCAGACACTAAGCAAGAAACTAACCCAGATAGTAACCCAGACACTAACCCAGCCACTAACCCTGTCATAAACCCAGACACAAACCCTGACCCTAACCCAGACATTAACCCAGCCATTAACAGAGACACTAACTCAGACATTAACTCAGACACTAACCCAGACATAAACCCAGACACAAACCCAGACCTTAACCCAGACATTAACCAAGATATTAACCCAGGCATTAACCCAGCCACTAATCCAGACATTAACAAGAAACTCACCCAGACACTAACCAAGACATTAACCCAGACATTAACTCAGACACTAACCCAGCCATAAACCCAGACACAAACCCATACCCTAACCCAGACATCAACCAAGACATTAACCCAGCCACTTACCCAGACACTAACCCAGCCACTAACCCAGACATAAACCCAGACACAAACCCATACCCTAACCCAGACATCAACCAAGACATTAACCCAGCCACTTACCCAGACACTAACCCAGCCACTAACCCAGACATAAACCCAGACACAAACCCATACCCTAACCCAAGACATAAACCCAGACACTAACCCAACCAATACCCAGACATAAACTCAGACACTAACCCAGCCACTAACCCAGACATAAACCCAGACACTAACCCAGACCCTAACCCAGAAACTAACCCAGGCATTAATCGAGCCACTCATCCAGACAATAACCAAGATATTAACCCAGGCATTAACCCAGCCACTAACCCGGAAACTAACCAGACACTAACCCAGAAACCACCCAGACATTAACCCAGCAACTAACCCAGGCATTAATCGAGCCACTAATCCAGACAATAACCAAGATATTAACCCAGGCATTAACCCAGCCACTAACCCGGAAACTAACCAGACACTAACCCAGAAACCACCCAGACATTAACCCAGCAACTAACCCAGACCCTAAACCAGAAACTAACCTGACCTTCAATTGAATTCCATTCATTTCTACAGCCTAACAATGACCTTTACCTTAACCCTAAGCATTACGGATTCATACCTTACCCTAAGTCTAACCTTAACTCAATTCACTCCATAGTCCTTAGCACTTAAGCCTGAAACACCATTTCTACCCATAGGGACCAGACATTGGTCCCCACTAGAGCACACGGTCCCCACAATATGCTAAGATTTATAGAATTGGTCCCCACCATGCAATAAAAGCGCGCCTTCACACACACACACACACACACAGACACACACACTATCTGATGATGTGACAAAAGCGCTAAATTGATGATATATACGTAATATACATGTATCGATTATATTGTTATGATAATTACATTACTGGCATTTTTATGGCGTGACTCCATGAGAGTGGGGATTACCAAGATGGTGGCAGGTGACTTCAGTTTATTCTGCATAATAATAATAATACAGTGAAGAAATAGAGATCAGCGGCTAGGACCTGTTCATCACCTCATGGGTTCCTGCTTAGTTTGATCCTGTCTTCCATCACACTAACTGTCTGTCTGACTGAGCAGCTGTTGTCTATGGTGCTGTCATCAATATTCTCCTCCTGATATCAGGTTCTGTTAAAGAAATCTGTAATGATGCAAATGAGGACGGATCAGATCTGAATGTCTGATGGATTAGGAGGTGAAACGGTAGCACTCAGAAAGACAACTTTCTGAAAATAAAGGACATCTTCACGCGCTCTCCTTATAAATATATACTGCAGATTAACCTTAACACTCCATCTCCATGGTGAAGCATGGTGGAGGCAGGTAACTTCGTAAAAAAACAAAAATATTAGTAAACCGTAAAGATTCATTCTTCTTTTGTTCATCTAAGAAATCCCAATAAAATACATCACGTTTTTCTAATTTTTCAGTTTGAAATTAAACCAACAGGTTGTGTGGACATGAAACGGTATAAATACTGGGAGGAACTGTGTTTGAATGTGACTGAACTGACTCCAGGTCTGTGGTCCTGCTGTTGCTCACCCTGTCTGACAGCCCAGGCTGACTGAAAACAGAGGGGATGTTTTCCTACAAGTTAAAGACGTTTGCTGTGGAGAGGCAGCTGAAGACGTGTCCTCATGCATTTCAATGATGGCAGGTTTCCTGCTGAATGAAAATAGCTTCATATCAAACACACAGATAGGAAGAGAAGCTGGCCCTGAACCAAAATGAAGTGGAAGCGCTCATTACTCTGTAACTTTTAATAGCAGTGGAACAATGTCTACAGTAAACATGTAAATTACGATCTATTTCTGAAGGCAGTGGCCTATATTGCTACTCCTTTATTCCATTGCTCTGTTTTTTTTACAAAATGCAGTGTTTACATCACAGAACCCAGTGAAAATGAATGGGTCATCAATGCATTTCAGTCTTAGAGCAACTCTTGCAGAACGTTTGTACTATTCTGCTTTTGCAGCAACAGTCATTCGGTTTACTTTCAGATCCTGACTGCATTTCAACAGGCCAGGAGGAATTGCATCATTCAGAAAGGTTTTTTGGACAGCCTGTCAATTTCTACTCAGAAATGTCCTTCTTCATCTCCTCATTCTAATAACTCGCCGCTCTACGTTAGACAGACAGAGACAAATGCATTTATTGTCATTTTGTATACAACAAAATTTTTGTTTAAAACAGCTCTAGACAATTTCATTTTTCCAGTCTTGAAAATAGTAATAAATATATTAAAACATATGACTGTATATTTACAGTTGTAACATAAATTTTTATTTTTATAAATAAAAATAACCCATTTTAAAAAACATTCATCAGTGTGATGGTGGTGGGGAAGAAGCTGCTGCAGAACCTGCTGGTCCTGCATTGAATGCTGTGAAGCCTCTTCCCAGAGGGCAGCAGGGAGAACAGTCCATGGTGGGGGGGTGAGGGGTCATTGATGATGTCACGGGCTCGGGACACGCAGCGCTGGGATGAAATGTCTTTAATGGAGGGAAGAGGAGCCCCCATGATCCTCTCTGCTGTTCTCACCTTCTTCCAGTCTGAGGCGCTGCAGCCTCCACACCACACAGTGAGACAGCTGCTCAGAACGCTCTCTATGGTGCTTCTGGAGAAGGTGGGGAGGATGGGGGGGGGCAGGTGGGCTCTCCTCATCCTCCGCAGGAAGTCCAAGCGCTTCTGGGCCCTGTGGACCAGTGAGGTGGTGTTTCCAGTCCAGGTGAGGGTGTCTGTGATGAATGTGGTGCTGCTGACCACCTCTACAGCTGAGCTGTTGATGAGCAGTGGAGCGTGGTTAGGCCGCTTCTTCCTGAAGTCCACCATGATCTCCTTGGTCTTCTCCACCTTCAGGATCAGGCTGTTATCTCTGCTCCACCAGCTGCTCCACGAAGTCGTGTGTCATCAGGGTGAACGGCAGGGGGCTCAGGATGCAGCCCTGAGGGGAGGGGCTTAGACTGATGACATCAGAGGCGTTCTGTCCGACCCGGACTGACTGAGGTCTGTTGGTGAGGAAGTCTAGCAGCCAATAGCAGAGGGGTGTATTGAAGCCCAGCTGTTCCAGATTGCCCATCAGATGCTGTGGGATGATGGTGCTGAAAGCTGAGCTGAAGTCCAGGAACAGCATCCATCGTGGGTGTTACCCCCTGGGACTTTAACATCAAGTCCTTAACTCTGACCAACAGTGGTTTTTCAGCTTGTTGCTCCTCCAGTCAGCAAGTGGAAATGTTGGGATAATAATGATAACCACTCATTGACCTAGAAATAAAAACCAAACAAAGCAAGTATTCTTTTCTTTTCTGCAGAAAAGAGAGAGAGAGGACAGACCAAGGATGAGACCCCTTGAAAAGTCTGTACTCAACTCTGCCCAAACCTCTCTTTTCTGCTGCTTTTACTGTTGCACTTCAAAGGAATTACCATTCAAATGTTACAAGGAGGGGTCTGATGTTATCAGGGTGGTCAGAAGTTATCAGTCGTCTATGGCTTCATAGCTGGATAATACCAGGCCTTGAGAGAAATATTTGCTCTCCTGATTTAGAGCAACACTTTACATTCCTTAGCCAAATGCCTGTAGCCTGAAATAAAATGATAAGATATACATTTTTCTAAGAATGGATAATATAGGGAATGCTCTTAAAACGTTTCTAGGTGGCTTTCAAAAAAGCTGTTTTAATTTATCCCTAAAAGGACTGTTTCCTTATCCTACCTCCAGCACAGACACAGGCTAACTGATGCCTTCTCTCCCCTGCTTTGCTGCTAGGTCGGCCCAGTGGGCCACGCTGGACCACAGCTGTACTCCTTCAATAACTGGCAGTTAGCATCCAAGTTAGCTCCAGCTAGCAGTAGCCTCTCCTCGCTCTTTTTCCCTGGCGGTCTTCTCCAATGTGCCCCAGTGGTTCCTTAGGTCCAGGAGGGGGTACAGGGGTTATTGGACTTAGTTCACCACATTAGCAGCAATCGTTAAATGCAGAGTGAATTTCTCCAATGTGAGATCAGAAAGTTCAATTATCATTAAGTCAATGACTGAGATACGTAGGCAGGAAACACGACTACTCTACTAGATAATAATTCTACTGTCACTGATGGAAAAGCATATTACCAAGTAGAACCCCGTCGATTATTAAAAAGACTTGAACTTTATGGATCTCACAAGCATTTAATCCATCTCCTTGGGGAGCAGTGGGCTGCCTGTCATGATTATATTAAAGGTCTTACCCCAAGATGAAGAAGACCAAACAGAGAGACCAGGGAAAGGTTTAAACAGGTTTATTTAAGGATGTGATGAATCCAGTGCTGCTCTGAGCACTGCTCAACAGGGACTGAAAGGTGAGGGGAAGACACTGTGATTAGTTCAGGCTCAGTGGGAAATTTGAATCTTTGTTTTTGCATAGGAGGAAAAGGTTGCAGACTCACTTCTCCAGGGAAAGGTGTCCTTTATGGAATCCAGACTGTGAGGATTGTACCAGAGATTGTCTTGTTTGGTGATGGGCGGACTGGGTTACTCAGACTGCGGATGTTCCTTGGCGAATGGAGAAGCTGACTGCCACTCAGATTTCCTACTGTACTTGCACGGGCTGTGGTGCAGAAGAAATCTTTGCTTGGTGTGAAACTCAAACAATCTCTTGGGGAAAGTGGACCCAAACTTCCTGTTTGGAACCCCAGCTCAGTTAGAAGCTCAGTTGATCCTTCCAGAGAGAGAAGGACAGAACAAATGCAATTTGCAGGATGACTTCCTGCCGAGAGGCACAGACAAAAACAAAGTTAAGACTCAGGTTAACAAAAACTCAGTTTGACTCAACAAAACTCAGCTTGGCTAGAGAATCCAAAACTGGCAAAAAACACAGACTCAGGTTAGACTCTGCTAAACTAAGCATGGCTAGAGTACCCTGTATTGGCAAACACTCTGGCCTCGAGGTAGTGGCAGTCAGCAGCTTAAGAACGCTCCACAGGTAATGAGGCAATGAGCTGCAGGTGTGCAGGGAGACCCAATGAGGACAGGGCACCACCTGGTGGAGGAGGAAAGGAAACACAAAAACAGACCACACAAACTGGATTCCTGACTCTGTTATTGTGTGGTGCCCAGGGAGCAGTGTGGGGTTAAGGGTCTTGCTCAGGGACCCAGAGTGGAGGCGGTGGGGATTGAACTGGGTACTTGCAACTTTTTAAGAGCGCAAGCACACTGCTCTAACCACTAGGCCAACACTCCCCACACTTGTGAGGGTCATGAGAGTCACCTGGCGTTAATAAAACAGGGTCCATATGCGCATTATAAGGTAGCGTTAGCTGATCGCTCATTTCTGCTAGCTTGAACCCGTGGTTTAAAACTGCTCCATGGCTCCTGAGCCTCTCTCCAGGATCTCTGGCCCTCTTCTTTCATTCGGAGGCTGACCGCAGCTATAAGCCGACCAGCAGCAAATGCTGCCCGTGTTTATTTTCTCGACATATTCTTTAACTTTCCTGTCAGTGTTGTTCTCCCACTATATTGTCGTCTATTAAGAGAAGGATGCAGTGACAACAGTTTGCATTTCACAGGCTATTGGCATCCTTTGATTGCATCAGCATTTATAGCTCAGGCCCACTTCATACTTCATTAGTCCTGGTGGGGGGTGCCACTCCTTTCATTTATGCTGTTTCACACCTCAGTGGAGGTATCATAGAAAATATGATATCTTGATATCTGCAGGCTAAACCCCCCGCAGCGTGTCTGATGAGAAAGGGACGTTACTCCTTTTCTGCTGTAGAGGATCAACACCAACCGGATGCTCACCTTAGAGCCTTCCCTCACTCAGTTCAGTGTTCAGTAGATTAACTTGTTTTTTAATGTTCAATAAATGTTCTTAGATTTCAAACACAGTCTGTCATGGCTGTGCTTCACAATCGTGACCTTTACAGGGGTTAACAGCAATCCATTTGGAGAAAATGATAGCTTGAGGAGGGCCCATCTGAATCCTGGAGACAGTCTGTCTTTTGTAAAACTCTGACATGCCACTTTTAGCCGACTGCATTTTTGTCTAATACTGCCCCCAAAAAAAGCAGATATGAGAACAGATAAAAAAAAATAAATAAATCCTCATGTGGTTATATTGTGAGCAATGATTAAATATCTACAGGTGCTGGTCATAAAATTAGAATATCATGAAAAAGTAGATTGATTTCAGTAATTCCATTTAAAAAGTGAAACTTGTATATTATATTCATACATTACATACAAACTCATATATTTCAGATGTTTATTTTGTTTAATTTTGATGATTACAAATGACAACAAATGAAAATCTCAAATTCATCATATCAGAAAATTAGAATATTACTGAAGACCAATAAAAACAAAGGATTTATAGAAATGTTGGCCAACTGAAAAGTATGAACATGAAAAGTATGAGCATGTACAGCACTCAGTATTTAGTTGGGCCTCCTTTGGCCTGTATTACTGCAGCAATGCGGCGTGGCATGGAGTCGATCAGTCTGTGGCACTGCTCAGGTGTTATGATAGCCCAGGTTGCTCTAATAGTGGCTTTTAGCTCTTCTGAATTGTTGGGTCTGGTGTATTGCATCTTCTTCTTCACAATACCCCATAGATTTTCTATGGGGTTAAGGTCAGGAGAGTTTGCTGGCCAATTAAGAACAGGGATACCATGGTCCTTCAACCAGGTACTGGTAGCTTTGGCACTGTGTGCAGGTGCCAAGTCCTGTTGGAAAATGAAATCTGCATCTCCAAAAAGTTGGTCAGCTGCAGGAAGCATGAAGTGCTCTAAAACTTCCTGGTATGTGGCTGCGTTGACCCTGGACCTCAGAAAACACAATGGACCAACACCAGCAGATGACATGGCACCCCAAACCATCACTGACTGTGGAAACTTTACACTGGACTTCAAGCAACGTGGATGAAGTGCCTCTCTTCTTTTCCTCCAGACTCTGGGACCTTGATTTCCAAAGGAAATGCAAAATTTACTTTCATCAGAGAACATGACTTTGGACCACTCACCAGCAGTCCAGTCCTGTTTCTCTTTAGCCCAGGCAAGACGCTTCTGACGCTGTCTGTGGTTCAAGAGTGGCTTGACACAAGGAATGCGACAGCAGAAACCCATGTCTTTCATACGTCTGTGTGTGGTGGTTCTTGAAGCACTCACTCCAGCTGCAGTCCACTCTTTGTGAATCTCCCCCACATTTTTGAAGGGGTTTTGTTTCACAATCCTCTCCAGGGTGCGGTTATCTCTCCTGCTTGTACACTTTTTTCGACCACATCTTTTCCTTCCCTTCGCCTCTCTATTAATGTGCTTGGACACTGAGCTCTGTGAACAGCCAGCCTCTTTAGCGATGACCTTTTGTGTCTTGCCCTCCTTGTGCAAGGTGTCGATGGTCGTCTTTTGGACAACTGTCAAGTCAGCAGTCTTCCCCATGATTGTGTAGCCTATAGAACTAGACTGAAAGACCATTTAAAGGCTTTTGCAGGTGGTTTGAGTTAATTAGCTGATTAGAGTGTGGCACCAGGGGCCATCAATTTTGAACCTTTTCACAATATTCTAATTTTCTGATATGATGAATTTGAGATTTTCATTTGTTGTCATTTGTAATCATCAAAATTAAACAAAATAAACATCTGAAATATATGAGTTTGTATGTAATGTATGAATATAATATACAAGTTTCACTTTTTAAATGGAATTACTGAAATCAATCTACTTTTTCATGATATTCTAATTTTATGACCAGCACCTGTATATTGGGACAGGAGATAACACCAGAGAGCGCAGGGGTGACCTTTGACCTAGATTAACAGCATTTGCTACTTGATATTGATGTGTTTAGTTATCAGTGTGTCTAACATTATAAAAGCATCAGATTTCTGTATATTCCGCAGAGAAACAAAACCTAATCTCTATAACGGCTGCTGATATCCTAAAATCCATATAGATGACTGAGAGAAGCTGAATGTTTAAACGTGTTTATTAAACCTTTAAAATACAGCAGAGATCAGCAGGGCCGACTGAGTGACTGTTTATCACAGCAAAGCGGTGGAAAGAGGTGGGAAAGCAAGAAAAGCTGTTTTCTCTGAAGGCGGCATGGGGAGCCATGCTGGGAGAGTCTCTGAAAGTCTGCACTGGACCCTGATGAATAACTCTTGGTGCTTCAGCTCGCTGTTAGCTGTGATGGAGCCAAACAGGTAGCCTGCCATACAGAGAAGTAGAGTAGCTGAACGCATTCATTGAGGAGTAATCCCATCCACACTACGTCCTCTGAGCTATATTTACCTTCCTCTATCCCCCTCTGAAGAAGCATTACTGTCTCTGCTGTGGCTGGGTCCATAGTCTGATTCTTCTGTCATCTGTTCTGATTATGTTAGACCTAAACACCAACAGGACAGTGGTAGAGATGTAGTGCTGAGACAGTTTATTACTGCAGATGTAGTCAATAACTCTGCAGGATGAGCTGTAGGAGGACAGAAAGGAACCCGTTTGACAGCAGCTGAAAGTTTTAGTGAAGGCAGTGGAGTTTCAAACGATTGTTTCAGTCAGTAACAGTTTTTCCTCTCCCTCTCACTGCGGGTCTTGACTAGTTTTTATTAAATTCTGTGGGGAGTGCTGGTCGAGTGGTTAGAGCAGCGCGTCTGTGCTTTGAAAAGGTTGAATTTACCCGGTTTGATCCCCACAGCCTGCAGCCTTAAAGGAATAGTACACCCAAAATATGATTAGCCTTCATTTTCTACTCACCCCCATGCTGAACAACACTCTGGAGTACTTTTTTGATATCTCAAATGCATCTGGAGATCTGGGAGGCTTCTTGCTGTCTGCTGACATTCAAATAATGGAGGTCTATTGCGCCCGAGGCAGAAAGGTCCATAAAAGTCCACAAAAAATGTGTCAATATTCCTCCATACTGCTCGTCCAATGTATTCCAAGTGTCCTGAGTGGGTAGCGTCCAGAATTTACTCGAAACGAAGTCATTTAGAATGTTTTTAGAGCATCTCATTCTGTTGGTCATGACCAAAAGAATGAGATACCGGGTACAAGCGGCTGAAATGAGTTTTCTCCGTGGTGTGTCTGGGCTCTCCCTTAGAGATAGGGTGAGGAGCTCAGTCATCCGGGGAGAACTCAGAGTAGAGCCGCTGCTCCTCCACATCGAGAGGAGCCAGTTGAGGTGGCTCGGGCATCTGTTTAGGATGCCTCCTGGAAGTCTTCCTGGTGAAGTGTTCCAGGCACATCCCACCGGGAGGAGAACCAGGGGGAGACCAGGGACTATGTCTCTCGGCTGGTCTGGGAGCACCTTGGAGTTCCCCCCGGAGGAGCTGGCCCAAGTGGCTGGGGAGAGGGACGTCTGGGCCTCCCTACTGATGCTGCTACCCCCATGACTCAACCCTGGTAAGCGAACGAAGACGGACGGGTGGACGGACGGTTGGTGTCCATGAATATCAATGAGGTTATAGCCATGGACACATTGGAAACGGGAAAACCAGTGGATGAACAAGGTAGCATGTTGTGAGCAAACTCCACCCCAAAGAGCTGCTTACCACAGGAGGAGGTTAGGATACCTGCTACCACGACATCAGGAGGTGAGGATACCTAAACCAGTCTTCAACTCCTGATTAAGACCTTCAGACTGTTAATAGGTCTGAGGACGATAATTTGATAAGAGACTGACTGTACCCAACAAGGAGCATAAGGCTTTCCAAAAGTGAGATGCAAACTGGGGCCCTCTGTCAGAAACCATATTGGGAAACCATGGATTCTGAATACATGAGCCATTAAGTTTTCTGCTGTCTTCTTTTCAGAGGGCAGTTTGACAAGATGAATGAAATTAGCCATTTTAGAGAATCTGCCAACAACTGTGAGAATGGTGGTGTAACCTAAGAAACAGGCCGTCCAATGACAAAAAGCAGAGAGATATGAGACCATGGTCGAGCTAGAATTAAGAGTGGCTGGAGAAGCCCAGAAGAATGTGTGTGGGAAGGTTTCTGCTGGGCACAGACCGGACAGTCTGAAACATATTCAGAAATATATTTTTCCATAGAAGGCCACCAGGACCATTGCTGTATTACAAACAGCGTCCTCTTGACCCCGGGATGAGAGGAAAAACTAGATGCATGTGCCCAATAAATAACCTGGGACCTCAGTTCCAGGAAAACAAAGACAGGACACCCAACTGGGGGCTGGAGTCCCACAGACACTTGTTTTACTTACTCCTCTATACTCCAAGTCATTGCCCCTACAATTCATGAGGATGGAATGATGTGGTCTACAACCTGAGTGGAGGAGGCAGGGTTATGCAAACGAGACAGAGCATCTGGTTTTGCATTTTTAGAATCTGGTCTATAAGACACCACGAAATTGAAGTGGCTAAAAAAAGGCCCACCTGGCTTGGTGGGGGTTCAGTCTCTTGGTCCTATGAAGGTACTCCAAGTTCTTGAGGGCTGTTCATACAATGAATGGCTGTTCTGCCCCTTCAAGCCAGTGACGCCATTCATCCAAAACCACCCTAATGGACAACAGCACTTGATCCCTGATCTTATATCTGTGCAGCAGACAGTTTATATGAGGGGAAAGCACAGATATGGATAAGATTATCCTGCGTTGGGCGCATGGACCGCCCTCAGTCCAGAATCTGAAGCTTACACCTCCACCACAAACTGAAGCAGAGGATCTGGCATTGTGAATCGGAGCGGAGATCAAACATTTCTTGAGCTCCTGGAAGGCAGTGTTAGTTCGAGAAGACCACAGAAACTTAGAAGTGGGAAAGGTTAAGGCAGGCAAGGGTGGGGCGTTTGCTAAAAAAGTCTCTTATAATTTTCCTGTAGAATGTTTGCAAAACCCAAAAATCTTTGCACCTCCTTTCTTGAAGTTGAAGCTGGTGCTTCTCAGAGCCCCGAATCTCTGGCTGGATGCATTCAAATTTCTCCTTGAGCCACAATGAAGCCAAGAAAAGAGACTATAGGAACATTAAACTCACACTTCTCTTGTTCCACATAGAGCTGGTGCTGAAGGAGTCACTGGAGAACCTTGTAAACATGTTTGGCGTGAAAGTGCTCATCAGGGGAAAATAAGAATGTCATCTAGGTACACAAAAACAAACTCATTGAGCATGTCCCTGAGCACATCATGTATTGGAAAACAGCTTGGGCATGTATGAGTCCAAATGGCATCACAAGGTACTCATAGTGACCAATGGGAGTATTAAAGGCAGTCTTACATTCATCCCCATCTCTAATCATCAAGAGATGAGAAGCATTTCTCAAACCCAACTTAGTAAGGATCTCAGCACCTTGCAAAAGTTCAAAAGCTGAAGAGATCAATTGGAGAGGGTACATGTTTTTTATGATGATGTCGGTGAGACATTAACAATCACT
>NW_024037991.1:0-45000 GCF_016077235.1 Cyprinodon tularosa | reverse complement strand
CCACTCCCTCTCCGGCGGGTCAGCCTGACGCCTCCACTCCCTCTCCGGCGGGTCAGCCTGACGCCTCCACTCCCTCTCCGGCGGGTCAGCCTGACGCCTCCACTCCCTCTCCGGCGGGTCAGCCTGACGCCTGCTTCAATCCCACTATTCTTCAGGTCAGTTTCCCCTATGGCCTTGGCCGTCACCTCCATGATCAGCAGTTAGCTCCCCGAGTTAGAGATTTAAAGTCAGTCACCATGATTACACCCACTGCAGTCAGAGCACCACATATTGAGGAGTCAGAGTTATGGGACTACTTTTATGGGCAAAGGGAGGATCTATTCCCTTTCCTTCCACCTCCATCAGTTCTCTGTCAGCCAGCACATCCCAAGCCCTTTAGCGGGCCAGTGCCCTTAGCTCCAGAGCCCTTCAGCGGCCTGGTTTACCTAGCTTCAGAGCCTTTTAGAGGCCCAGTTTCCCCAGCTTCAGAGCCCATTAGAGGCCCGGTTTCCCCAGCTTCAGAGCCCATTAGAGGCCCGGTTTCCCCAGCTTCAGAGCCCATTAGAGGCCCGGTTTCCCCAGCTTCAGAGCCCATTAGAGGGCCGGTTTCCCCAGCTTCAGAGCCCATTAGAGGGCCGGTTTCCCCAGCTTCAGAGCCCATTAGAGGGCCGGTTTCCCCAGCTTCAGAGCCCATTAGAGGGCCGGTTTCCCTAGCTCCAGTGCCCAGTAGAGGGCCAGATTCCCTAGCTCCAGTGCCCAGTAGAGGGCCAGATTCCCTGGCTCCAGTGCCCAGTAGAGGGCCAGATTCCCTGGCTCCAGTGCCCAGTAGAGGGCCAGATTCCCTAGCTCCAGTGCCCAGTAGAGGGCCAGATTCCCTAGCTCCAGTGCCCAGTAGAGGGCCAGATTCCCTAGCTCCAGTGCCCAGTAGAGGGCCAGATTCCCTAGCTCCAGTGCCCAGTAGAGGGCCAGATTCCCTAGCTCCAGTGCCCAGTAGAGGGCCAGATTCCCTAGCTCCAGTGCCCAGTAGAGGGCCAGATTCCCTAGCTCCAGTGCCCAGTAGAGGGCCAGATTCCCTAGCTCCAGTGCCCAGTAGAGGGCCAGATTCCCTAGCTCCAGTGCCCAGTAGAGGGCCAGATTCCCTAGCTCCAGTGCCCAGTAGAGGGCCAGATTCCCTAGCTCCAGTGCCCAGTAGAGGGCCAGATTCCCTAGCTCCAGTGCCCAGTAGAGGGCCAGATTCCCTAGCTCCAGTGCCCAGTAGAGGGCCAGATTCCCTAGCTCCAGTGCCCAGTAGAGGGCCAGATTCCCTAGCTCCAGTGCCCAGTAGAGGGCCAGATTCCCTAGCTCCAGTGCCCAGTAGAGGGCCAGATTCCCTAGCTCCAGTGCCCAGTAGAGGGCCAGATTCCCTAGCTCCAGTGCCCAGTAGAGGGCCAGATTCCCTAGCTCCAGTGCCCAGTAGAGGGCCAGATTCCCTAGCTCCAGTGCCCAGTAGAGGGCCAGATTCCCTAGCTCCAGTGCCCAGTAGAGGGCCAGATTCCCTAGCTCCAGTGCCCAGTAGAGGGCCAGATTCCCTAGCTCCAGTGCCCAGTAGAGGGCCAGATTCCCTAGCTCCAGTGCCCAGTAGAGGGCCAGATTCCCTAGCTCCAGTGCCCAGTAGAGGGCCAGATTCCCTAGCTCCAGTGCCCAGTAGAGGGCCAGATTCCCTAGCTCCAGTGCCCAGTAGAGGGCCAGATTCCCTAGCTCCAGTGCCCAGTAGAGGGCCAGATTCCCTAGCTCCAGTGCCCAGTAGAGGGCCAGATTCCCTAGCTCCAGTGCCCAGTAGAGGGCCAGATTCCCTAGCTCCAGTGCCCAGTAGAGGGCCAGATTCCCTAGCTCCAGTGCCCAGTAGAGGGCCAGATTCCCTAGCTCCAGTGCCCAGTAGAGGGCCAGATCCCCTAGCTCCAGTGCCCATTAGTGGGGGGGTTTCCCCAGTACCAGAGACTCCTGAGCCCATTGGAGGTCCGTTTAGCCTAGCGCCAGAGACTCCTGAGACCATTGGAGGTCTGTTTAGCCTAGCACCAGAGACTCCTGAGCCCGTTCAGAGTCATCCTGATTTCCCTGAGCAGGCTACTGAAGGGCAGTCTGAAATAAAGCTAAGCAGGCGCTCCAAGCCTCCACGGCCCCCCAGCGGGCGCTCCAAGCCTCCACGGCCCCCCAGCGGGCGCTCCAAGCCTCCACGGCCCCCCAGCGGGCGCTCCAAGCCTCCACGGCCCCCCAGCGGGCCCCCTCTGAGGCTGTTCCTGTGCCGCTGTCGGCGGCCCCCTCTGAGGCTGTTTCTGTGCCGCTGTCGGCGGCCCCCTCTGAGGCTGTTCCTGTGCTGCAGTAGGCGTTCCCCAAGGTTCCTGCAGCTGTGTCAGAGACGGCGTCGCCGCCGGCGACCTCCAGAGACCCTCCTTCGTCAGAGACGGCGTCGCCGCCGGCGTCCTAAAGAGACCCTCCTTCAGAGACGGCGTCGCCGCCGGCCTCCTCCAGAGGCCCTCTGTCGCCGCCGGCCCCCTCCAGAGGCCCTCTGTCGCCGCCGGCCCCCTCCTGGGGTCCTCCTCCTTCAGAGACGGCGTCGCCGCCGGCCCCCTCCTGGGGCCCTCCTCCTTCAGAGACGGCGTCGCCGCCGGCCCCCTCCTGGGGCCCTCCTCCTTCAGAGACGGCGTCGCCGCCGGGCCCCTCCAGAGGCCCTCTTTCGCCGCTGGCCTCGCCGCCGGGCTCCTCCAGAGGCCCTCTTTCGCCGCTGGTCTCCTCCAGAGAGCCTCCTTCGTCAGAGACGGCGGCGCCGTCGCCGTCCTCCTGAGCTTCTGCCTCGCCTCCGGCCTCACGGCCGCCCTCCAGAGACTTTGTTTGCCCTTGCCCACCTTGGGTGGGTTGTTTCGGTTTTGTTTGGACTCTGCGTTTGGTTTTGTATTTCGTGCCCTCCTTCCTGGTTCCCCCTCCGCCCACCCAGGGGGGGTTATTTTTTGTTTCTGGACATTTTGGGCGTCTGGGATCCGCCCTTAAGTAGGGGGCACTGTCATGGTCTTGGTTCTGTTGTTCTTTTCTTTGCTCCTTGTTTTCTAGATTTATTAGCCTAATTCCAGTTTTGTTGTATTTCTAGATTTATATTCTCAAGTTTTTCTGTTGTCCTCTTTTGCCCTCTTGTGTGTGTGTGTGTATGTTCCTTTCCCCTTGGCTCCCTCGTTGTCTCCTCTCACACCTGTTCCTTGTCTGCTCGTTAGCCCTCCCTTTGTCTCTGTCTCCTATATATGCTTTCCCTCTGCTCTCACTCTTTGTTGGTTCCTTGTCTTTGCTGTCTTCCCATGCTGTGGTCTATGTTCCTCGTCTCCTCCTGGCTCCTCGTGTTTGGTTTTCCCCAGATGTCTCCTCTGTTGTGGTTTGCCTTTTTATTATTAGTTGCATTTTTGCATCCCTGCCTTTGTTGCTGTTTTGCCCCATTAAATCACCCAGAAATCTCCTCAGCCTGTCTGCCTCTGCATTTGGGTCCTCCAAAGCACAACTAAACCCTGACACCCTGTAGGGGGGGTAAAATATCTTATTTAATCAGATATTATTTCAGCTGTTATATACTGTTTATGACACACAATCCTACTAACTGTGTGTTAGAACAATAGATGAAAGAGTGATTCGAGCTCTAATCATGGTCAAACAGTTATTTCTGCATGGAATAAATTCACCACAACTTCTGTTCAAAATATTAGAATTTATTAACAAAAATCATTCAGCTCCAAGTCAAACATATTTCAGTTTAAAACTATTAATTAAAACTAGTAAAACTCAACTAAACTAAACAACTATTTACAAAGAGGAAGTGGAAAACTGTTGAAAAACATATTACAGTTTAAGATGAATTTTGAGTTTGAAACCAAAGTTTATCTGGAAGAATTTGGGATCTGATCAATTTAGCTTTTCACTAATTTAAAGAAATAGGAATGTTTTCAGACCAATTCACAATGCGTGAATAAAACATTATTTGGCCAAATAAATTATTAAAAGATTTGCTTAATCAAGAACCAATAACCTTTAGTTAAATGATTCTTTACCCTCTTTGAAATAGCTAGCAGCAAATAGACATCAGGATTCCACTAAATGACTCTTGGTCAGACTTGCTAATGGAAATGTAACGAGCATCTGAGGAACACATGAACACTAATGTTATATCAGTGTTTAACCCTTAATGAAATAAAGCTCCGAGCTTCAACAACAGCTCAACAAATATTCATGTAGCATAGCGTAGCATGCAGTCCATCCTGTTAGCTTTGTCTTTACTCATCAGTAAACATATATTGCTTGTTCTGTCCCTAATCATGCCAGACCTGCAAACCTTTTTGTCCGTGTCCATTTGGAAAGCTTGAGTTTCATCCAGCAGCTCAGCAGTCAGGCCACAGCAACCAGAGGTTTCTTTGTCTCAGTCTCACACCAGGGGTCCTTCTTGTCCAGTCTGGCTCTATAAGTTCAGAAACTCAAGAGAAATGTGTTGCAAAAGGTCTGTTTTGTAGCAGTTTGGTTCTGAAAGGTCACCATAATGCCTTATCCTTGATGATTCTGGAGATCTTGGTTTTTTTGGGGGGTCTGGATCTCCATTCTGGCCAAGACCCTACCGAAGAGGACCCCAGCTTCATGGGCGAGAGAGCAGGAAAAGAGGAGGAATCTGGTTTTCTGCTGTCCTAACACAGAGGGGGCTGGGAAGTCACACCTCAGTGGGTTGCAATGTGACTTGCCTGTGACTGCTTTTGCTGAAAAGGGGGGGCCGCAGAGGTCCCCCATCTGTCATCAACTGCATCCCCTTCTCTGGTCATCATGTCAAGATGATATATGGGCACTGGTTCCCAATGTCCAAAAACCATGATCATGGCATATGGCATAACACTGAGGAGAAATACCATGCTTCATTCCTCCCACTTTTTATGGTTTAATATTAACTGTAAACACACCATTAATAAGCTAAATTCATTACATAAGAGCAGGGCTGAGATTTAGAGGCGTTGCCATAACACTGACGGCTCTTTAAAGGCAGCATTTATTAATGAAACTCATATTCCTGGAACCAAACATGAACTTTTCTCTGTGTGTGGAAGTAGTGAAGGCAGCCCTGCATTTGCTCCGTGGTTTCTCTCCCTGCCCTGCATACAGTGTTAAAAAGCCATTCGTTCTCATGTTCAATGCATCATCCGGATGGATCTGCTCACCCTCAGTAATCTGCTTGAAGAGCAGAAGTAATGGATTGGCCCTGGTGAGGGAGGGGGATATATTACCCCAGCTGCTGTCTTCCTAAATTGCCAGCTTGTGTTTCCACTGCCACCCTCTCACCGCCCCCATCTTATCACCCAGCATGCCGTGGATCGTCCAGACTTTGCATTGGTTCCTTGGTTCTGGACATGGTGTGGTCATCAGGTCTGACGAGATTCACCATTTATTTTACACATTTATTTACATGCAGAAGGAACAAACAAAGCTCACATATCAGCTGATTTTTTTCATTTAATTGAACCAGAGCTTCAATTGGTTCAGCAGGAAAGAGACAATTCAGCTTTGATTGAATCACAGATTACCAACAGCTTATTCTAATTCGACCAAATAGGATGACTCAAGGGTTTACAAAGTCAAAGACATGTTGAGTATTTGGAAAGACAGGATTTTTCATGAAGTTAATCAAACACATAGACATTTGAATATGATCATTTTCACTGAGGAACAATGATGACAATATTTAGGTTTCTGTCAACCAGGTTTGGTGAAAGGAGACTGACACAAGAGGGCAAACAAATACCTGAGAACTCAATTACAATAAAAAATAACTAGAATAACACAAAATGGGAATAAAACCAACAAACTATAAAACACAGAAAGACACAAATGAAAGTATAACTGAAAACAAAACAAAAAAGCTTAAACAGAACCAAAAATTGCAGTCAGGGCAGTTTCCAGAAACACTCTCAGTTTAGGTTTTCTTCCTCCTTTAGCTTAACATGATTTATTTTCCAGCAGATGTTTGACGTCTCATGTTTTTTCCTCCTTGAACTAGCCGTTAGCGTTAGCTTGTGAAAACTGACCTGCATCTATAATGATACTGATAATGATCCAAAAAGCCAGGGCAGATGTGCTCTAGTGCAGATTTGTCCATGCAGCTTCTTGCTGCTGTTATCAGGTATCAGCAGATATCAGAAAATCAGGAGTTGATGCAGATAGTTTCTAAATCCCTGCTTTACTACCAACCCTGCCTTTATTCAATAAAAACAGCTTTTCTCTGCAACACAACGCAGAGCTGCTTCTGCTCTGAAAACCAAACGCTCCTAGAAACCAGAGGCCCTCCAGACAGCTGGTGCTGGGATGGTCCCATCATCCACCCTTTGAAACTTTACGTTCCTGCAGTGAAACATGATTCCCAGTCAGATCTGACTTCAGCTGGTAAATTCCCTGATATTGAACAGTCTGCATGCTGCAGGCAGTGCTGGTCTGTTTTCCTTCTTCTGTTATTTAAACTGGACCAAAACTTCAAATGGTGTCAAATCACTGATGAAATTCAGATTTAACTCAACAAGATCAACCAAACCAACCTAGTTTTACCAGGTTTCTATCAAACATAGAGCTAATGCTAATGCTCCTGTTAGCTCTAGCCTCCAAGCTGTGCTGTGGTGATAAAAGTCTCCACAATAATCTGAAAGATGTTAATCTGTTCTCCTGCAGCTGTTCGAAATGATCGGAATAAGAAGAAGAAGGAAAGTCCGAAGCCAGACCTGTCGGAGAGCTACGAGCTGACGGCTGAGCTGGAGACCATCATCGAGAAGATCCGTAAAGCTCATCAAGAAACCTTCCCGTCCCTCTGCCAGCTGGGCAAATACACCACGGTGAGTGTTTGCTTCAGAGGAGTCTCTGCTCAGTGGGATCAATGGGAACTCTGGTGTCCTTCAATCATCTACAGTACGCTCCATGACTCGTGGAACTGTGCTGCTTTCATCCCGTATAGATAATCAATCTGTGCTGTAAATCCCAGTTTAATGCAGCCTGAACCCCCAGATGTACAGCTGGAAGCGTCCAAACAAATCCTCAGCAGAGGCTCCCGTTCATTACCATCAGCCATTGATTGAACATTAAGCTCCATGTTTGGACAGTAGAGGGGATCATCGTAGAACCGTTCACATCTGACCCCCCATCACACATTTCTTTTACCTTGAAACGCTGGCAACTGCACATCGTCTGATTCTCCCCTCCGTTCAAACTTTGACACATCTGGAGGATTGCTTCTTGTGGTCAGGGAAACACAAACCCCGCCGCTGAATGATGGACAGCCTGTTAGCGAGGGGGAGAAGCAGCGGTAGAATGCCATCAGCTGAGTATATGTACTGTTAAATACTGTTGATATTAAATGTTATTTAATCAAATTACCTTGAGACTGTCATGCTGCTCTGCAAAAACTCGCCTAACAAAGGAAAATTATCATCACAATACGGCAACTCCACTCAGACAAACTGCATTGTTCCCGTTTCATAAGAATCAGATCTCTTCCAGAGTTTCAACATATAATTGCCTATATTTGCTATTATTTCAGGTTTCCTCAGTGATCTAAAGTAGAAAACAATCACTGTCAGTCTTGAAGGAAAACCACGGAGCACAGCGAGCCACAGGGCTACCCTGTCATCAGAGATGGCAAAAGTACTCACTTTCCGTACTTGAGTAAAAGTACAGATACTTGCGTTAAAAAATACTCTGGTAAAAGTGGAAGTGCTGATTAAACTTCTTTACTCAAGTAAAAGTAACAAAGTACATGTCATGATAGGCTTAAGAGGCTGAACCCACATGCAGAACACCACAGGAGGCTGAGTAAAAGTTTAACAGAGTTTATTGAAAAACATACAGAGTAATTATGAACTGGTTCTGGTACTGGTCCGGGACAGGAATCACTGACATCTGCAGAGATGGATAGTTTGATTAGCCAGGCAGCGAGATGGCTCGAGTTTGTTAATTCAGAATGTACCTAGATGAGGTTCTGGCAGATCCTTTGAGAGAGGAGGGAACCGGTTGGGTCCAGAGACTGTAGATTCAGCAGGGAGCTCAGCGGCAGCAGCGTCTAGCTTCTGACTCGTGAGTTTCAGACCTTGACTTGGTTTCCTAGCTCTTCCTTGAGAGCTGTTGGGGGAATCCAGACTGATGTCTTCGGGTTTGGCTTCCTTGGGCAGGCAGGCAGGTTTCCAGACAAAGCTCATCCAGAGCTTCAGACTTCGATCAGGTTTCCTATGAGGCAGAGAAGCCTCATAGGAAACCTGTTCATTTTCAATCATCTCGTCGTCCATGCTACTATGCTAACGCCACCGCCACCAAGCTGCAATGATTCGCCGCCAATGAATACCGCCGAATCTGTCGATTCATCTTGTAGTGGTGCGTCAAATGCAACGTAGATTCCCATCCAATTAGATTGAATTTGGTATTGATGACGTGAAAAATAATAACGGTAACTCCATTGAAATGATTCAATACTAAAGTAACGAGCCAATTACTTCCATCTGCGCAATATCTCCAAGGTAAGGAAAATCCTCTCTCACGATGATTTGGAGAGAATCATCTATGCCTTCGTCTCTTCAAGACTGGATTACTGTAACAGCCTGTTTACCTGTCTGAGCAAGAAGGAGCTGGGTCGCCTACAAATTGTCCAGAACTCTGCTGCAAGACTCCTGACCCGTACAAATAGGACAGCGGATGTTAATCCTCTCCTGAAGTCCCTACATTGGCTTCCTGTTGCTTCCAGGATAAATTTGAAAATCCTGGTCCTTACCTTCAGGGCCCTTCATGGACAGGCGCCTGGCTACATGACAGGTCTGATCCAGCCATATACGTCGGTCCGTAGCCTAAGGTCTTCAGGTCAAAACCTGCTTATGGTTCCTCGGACCCATTTTAAAAGCCGAGGAGACCGGTCCTTTAAAGCGGTGGCACCCCGTCTCTGGAATGAATGGAAGTTTACTTACTTACTTACTTTTTTAAAATGTAAGGAGCAGAAAGTACAGATATTTGTGTAAAAATGTAAGGAGTAGAAAATAAGTAGTAAAGTAAAGTAAAAATATCTGAAAAATCTACTTGAGTACAGTAACGAAGTATTTGTACTTCGTTACTTCCCATCTCTGCCTGTCATGAAATGGGAAGGATGGACCCAGCATTCAGGCGAGTCAGGCAATGGGTAGTTTCAAAATGTTCAATGACAGAAATTAAAACCTAGAGAATGGAATGCTGGCTGCTGTGGACCTGCAGTGACTGCAGCGGGAGGGCAGAGAATTGTTCATCACTCTGGTTTAACAGTTCAGTCCATCCTTTCTGAGGAAGGCAGGATCGGCTGATGACTGCCAAACGAGATGCAGCACTGAGCACTAGAGTGTCCCCAATGCAGCAACTGCAGGAGCAGGCAGGAGACAGATCCAGGTCAGAGAAACAGTTCAGAACCAGACAGTTCGGAGATCCAGGAGTCCAAAACCCTACCAGGGGTTCCGATCCATACAGGAACCGACTGATCCAGGGTTCCAGGAATCCTCAGATTATGATGGCAGGTTTAGAGTCCGATGAGTCCAGCAGTGAGCTCAGATGGAGACAGGCTGGCTCAGGGGTTGAGGGGGACAGAGACAAGACATGGTAGCAGTATAACTTCAGAAACTTAAAACTGTAGCCATCCAGAAGCCACTGACCTCGCCCATGTTCCGAGCCAAAAACCTGAGGGCTCCGCGAAGAAGGACCTGAACCTGAGCTCCCCTCGCAAGCCGAGCCAAAAACCTGAGGGCTCAGTGGAAAAGAGCCAGACAGCAGACAAACACCAAACCCTCCAAGAGTCAGGACATGAACCAGGGACTTTACTAAACTCAAAAAACAAACATGAATAAGAAACATGAAAAAACAAGAATAATGATCGGGCCCCAATAGCTGGGCTGAACCGTATATATATAGCAGAAGGAACAGGTGGATAACATAAATGATAATTATAGAACGGGGAAGGGAACGGCAGGTGAATGAAGTGAGTAATCAGATAAGCTAACGGAGCTGGCATACCCAGCTTTCCCGCTTTTATCATTATCTAACAGTTAGATAATGATAAAAGCTTTTCAGCTTTGTTATCAATCAGATAAAACTTCATCGCTCATTAGACATTCTAACATTATAGATGTTCCTGATTCGGCACACAGTTATGTTATTATCCTCATCATTGTACCCACGGTTTTTTAAGTCATCTTTGCAATATTCAGCCAGTCATATAGTATAACGTTACTAGCGTGTGCAGCGTCCAAGCAGATCTGTTACCGACACCGGCTCTCCCTGTCCTGTAAATTAAGGACAACCCGGTTTATATCTGGTTGCGCAAATGAGCTGTTGGTAGTGATTGTGCTGCCGGTACAGACAATGCCCAAGGCGATGTGGGTTGCGTTAATTTTCAGCCTCTGCATCCTCCAAGGACCCGGTTTCAAGGATCAGAAGAGAGGACCCAGTTTTCAAAGTAAACAGAAAGGAGATCAGAGTCAGAAGTGGTACTGAAGGGAAATCCAGGACAGAATCCGTTCCAGGTTTGGTTCACAGGCAGAAATTCAGCAGAAGTCGTAAGACAGTTCAGGCAAACAGATCGTTATGGGGATAGGCAGGCTCAGAGGATCAGTGCAAGAACAGGATCAGGCTATCAGAAACACTTAGTTAAGCTAGAAAACTCTCACCACATACTTGAATAATCTGGTACTGATGACTGGTTGAAGACTTGTTAAATAGACATCAGCCCCAAGATCAAGACAGTCAGAGAGGACAGGGTTGTGAGGAAATCCTGTTATTTCTTCACATTCTATGCCGTATGTCAGCACAAGGTCCAAAGTATGAAGATGAGAATGTGTGGGACTATTCACATTTTGAACAAAGCCAATAGTGTCTAAGATAGCATTAAAGGCTGCTCTTAAGCTATCGCCTTCAATGTCAGCATGGATGATAAAATCTCCCACTATGATGACCCTGTCTGGGCAGCCCACATGAACAGTTAGAGGTCCAAGCCATGTCAGGGAAACAGTCCAGAAATGGACGGTTCTGAGATCCAGGAGTCCGTAGCCTGGCCAGGGATTCCGATCCGAATAGGAACAGGCAGGTTCAGGGTTCCATGAGTCCAACAGAGAGTTCAGGCAGAAACGTTCAGATGGAAAAAAGCTAGGCTTAGTATTTGAGATGCAGGACAAGACATGACATCAGAAAAAAACCACCCATTTTTAAACTGGCTCCCTCCACTGGGCCAAAACAGGAACAGGGTATACTTAGTGAATGAGATCCCGGACATGATCAGGAAACACTAAGACATGACTAAAAAACCCTCTAACCACTGGAAATCAGCCATGATTTCCAAATAAAGACATAAAGTCAAACAAACAAACAATCAAACAATGATCTGGCCCCGATATCTGGGCTGAGCCGTAAATAAAGCAGCAGGAGCAGGTGGATGAAAAGAATGATGATTAGTAACTGGGGAGGGTTAGGCAGGTGAGTGAAATTAACAATTAAGTCAGCTATTAGGGCAGTGATCATGACACTTGCTGCAGTCAAGTTTCTGTAAGGCAACATAAATCAACGGGATTATCACAAATCAAGTAGTTAACTAGCAGACTTTTTTAAAGAAAGAGATCTTATGTTAAATAAACCACATTTAATCATTTTAACTTGTATTTAACTTTCCTCGCTTCGGAATCTTTTCTAATTTATTAGATTTTGGTCGCGGGTAAGACACGCTGGATTAGCTCTCCTGTCTCTGCTCGAGTCTAGCCATTAATAGCTTCGGCTGCTGGCAACAGGTAGCCAACAGGAAGCTCTTTTAAAAGCTGTGGCAGTGGGGTGTGTCTTCAGGGAGGAGTAGTTCCGGTTCCATAGGCGACATCTGATCTAGTAAGGCTCGGTGCTCGATAGGATCAATGGCACCACTTTGGTTTGAGAAGCAACATTTATTTTAAAGGATTTGGAATGAGGTCAAGTTAGCCTTTAAACCAACTTGGAGCAAAAGCTATGTGTTCAGATTAATTCACAATGCTAATCCAAGAGGTAAATAAAATATTATTTGCTAAAATAATATTCAATGAAATGATTTTTCTGATGAGAAATCAATGACTATTTTGGATAATTTATCCCTGAACTTGTTAACTGACTGCAGAGTCTGTAGATGTGGTGCAGCTTGGCGAGCAGAGCCAGCATTTAGCTCCATCAGTACTTCAAGTTAATCTGACTGCTTTCGGTATAACAGTGTTAAAAAGATGGAGGTCATGGAAACGCAGCTCTAACCGTCTCTGCAGGTGACGGCTTTAAATGTGAGGAAGCTGATGTTTGGGTTGAAAGTGATGCAGCAGCGATGTGACGGAGCTGAAAGCATCTAATCTGGTTTACATCCAGATTACAGCTGATGGCTGGGAAAGATGATTGACACCAAACTCTCCTGTGGGATGGTGGGGGTTAATTTGAAGATGCTAGTTTGTGAAAAAGCTGTCAGTCATCAGGGTTGCTCTACTGACCCCCGCAGCGTGTTTATGGGAAAATATCCAAAGCAACGGCAGCCTTTATGAGAATGTCTGACTCTGCAGTGATGCGATCCATTCAGCCAATCACTGCAGGTTTGATGGCAGAGCTGCGTTAGCGATGCTAAAGTAGGCCAGTCTGCAGAGCACAGCTGCACCCTTAGCTTCCAACCCCATTTTCCCTTTTCAATCCAAACACAAAGCTCCTAATCGCCGTAGCAACGCTCCACCCTTATCGCTCTCTTATGAGATGTGTTTTTCATTTAACCGCATCACATAAACGGCGTGCGTCGAGCCAAACGGCGCAGCTGGAAATAGTCAAACAAAGGAGAGAATATTGCTTTCCAATGATGGTGTTCCTAAGCTGGTGTTTGTTGTTTATCGGAGCGACAGTCGGGCTCTAATCTGGATCAGTGGTAATTAGTGTGGCTCTCAGGCGGTGAAAAGTTCCTCATTATGATCCTGATGCAGCGTCTGACTTCTCAGCAGAAACAGGATTTGGTGTAGATTAGGTTAAAGCTGCCTTTATGTGATGAAATATTTAAATCCTAGTCTGTGGTGATTAAGGAGTTCACTGCCGGGTTAGCAGAGACGGCTCCACAAAGAGAAACCCCTGGCTGACAGCGATGGGGATGAAAACCCAGCCTGGTGCTTCCAAAGACAAACTAAAGCATCAGCCAACGGCCAAGCGGCCTGCAGATATGGCCGTCTGTCTCAGGCTCTGGCTGCACCCGTTTCTGCATGTGATGCACCCCAACCTGCTGCTCATCTCACTGCCGGCCTTCTTTAACGGAGCAACTCGTCTAATTTGTTGCGATAAATGACATTAGGATTCCTTGGCAGCGTCCTTTTTTAACTCTATTGAATTAGCAGACTGCTGTAACTGACTGGATATTGCTGCTGGGGGGGTTATAGGTGGTCTGAAAAGTGTTGCACCTCGTTATGGCCTGCACCCTCTTTTCATTCGGCTCCGCCTCCTCAGCTGGAGGGCAGAAGGAGATGAGTGTCTCTAATATCTGCTCCCCTTTGGAGAATTAAGCTCTCACCCGTCTCCACCTCCTTCCTCCCAATGTGCGTCGTTGGTGCTGTTTTATCCACTGCAGCTCACTGTGTTTGATATAAACTCAGCACTAATGTTCTTCTCACTTAACCCCGTCAAACTTAACCACCTCTTCCTCTCCTACCGTCTGTTCGCTCCCTTTGTCTCCCTTTGTCTCTATGTGTCTCCCAGTGTCTCCGTGTGTCTCCCAGTGTCTCTGTGTGTAACGGCGGCCAGCGGCGGCTGCCTCAGAGCGGCGGGGATGTCAGCCGTCTGCTGTCTGGGCTGGAGCTGCTGTTCAGCAGCTGATCTGTGTGTGTTGGACCTCGATGCTAACATGCTCCTTTAGTTTGTCCTGATATCGGTCAGACGCTGAAGGAAAACTCTAAGTTTCCACCTTGAAACTTTCTCTCTCTAAGCTTCTTCTCCTGAGCAGAGATCGCTGAAAACAAACTCCTTAAATAACATTTTTCACCTCAAAGATTCTCCCATAAAAAAAAAACATTTAAAAATGAGAAATGAATATTTCTATAACTTCATGCAGCATAAAACGCTCCTGTCATTCCTACTTAATGTTTAAAGAGGGTTTAAACATTTAAAAACAGAATTAGAAGTCAAATAAAACCAATTCACAAAACTAGACTAAAATAAAAATTAGCTTAAATCAGGCCTGAATGAATGACTGAGTGGGTGAATGAGTGAATGAATGAACGAGTGGGTGAATGAGTGAATGAATGAATGAATGAGTGAATGAATGAATGAATGAATGAATGGTCGAATGAGTGAACGAATGAATGAATGATTGAATGAATGAACGAGTGGGTGAATGAGTGAATGAATGAATGAATGAGTGAATGAATGAATGAATGAATGGTTGAATGAGTGAACGAATGAATGAATGATTGAATGAATGAACGAGTGGGTGAATGAGTGAATGAATGAATGAGTGGGTGAATGAATAAATGAGTGAATGAATAAATGAATGAATAGTGAGTGAATGAATGAGTGAATGAATGAGTGGGTGAATGAATGAGTGAATGAATGAATGAATGATTGAGTGAATGAATGAGTGAATGAATGAGTGAATGAATAAATGAATGAGTGAGTGAATGAATTAATGGGTGAATGAATGAGTCAATGAATGAATGAACGAGTGAATGAATGAGTGAATGAATAAATGAATGAGTGAGTGAATGAATTAATGGGTGAATGAATGAGTCAATGAATGAATGAATGAGTGAATGAATGAGTGAGTGAATGAATGAATGAGTGAGTCGATGAATGAATGAATGAATGAATGAACGAATGAATGAATAAATGAGTGAGTGAATGAATGGGTGGATGAATGAGTGGGTGAATGAACGAGTGGGTGAATGAATGAATGAGTGAATGAGTCGGCTCTGAAATGAATGTCATTTACAAAGAATCCGTCTTCCAAAGAAAAACATTGAAACATGAAATAAACTATAAAGATACGGTTTGAACTTTAGCATAGAGATCATTTCATTCATGTCTTCATCCTGGGTGGTGAAGCCGCAGCAGGCCCAGCCTCATCCTCTCACCCGTCACAGCGACGTCTCTGCATCCCATCAGAGCTCCATGGCGCTGCCACCGCGGTCCTCATTCCTGCCGCCGCTCTGTGACTCATGCAGCACTGAGAACATCAGCAGCCGAGCTGCTTCTCCTGACTCCCTCTGTTGCTGTGTTGCAGAAGTCGAGTGCGGATCACCGCGTCAGGCTGGACCTGGGCCTGTGGGACAAGTTCAGCGAGCTGGCCACCAAGTGCATTATCAAGATAGTGGAGTTTGCCAAACGAGTGCCTGGCTTCACAGGGCTGACCATCGCCGATCAGATCACGCTCCTGAAAGCGGCCTGCCTGGACATACTGGTGGGTTCTGCTGCTGATGGTGGGTTACGACTGAAACTGGTTCCCTCTGATCCTAATGTATGAATGGAGATATACGCTGAAGATCTCAGTTATTAAAGGAGTAGCTCACATTTTCTGAAGTCAGGTTCTGTTACAAGCTTATAAGCATCAGGCCCGCAGCATGACGCTTACTGGACATAAAGAACATTGCTGTGAGAAGAAGCAGGTAGAGGTTAAAGGATCTTCTGTAAGAGATCAACTTATCAGATCTAAAGCTCTGCTGGTCTGGATGGGTCTGTCGGTTACTACTGTCTCCTCAGGAGTTATCAGAGACACCATTTACTGGGGTTTGCATCTCCGTCTGTGCTGCAGGTAACAGTACTGCAGCTTTCCATCACCATAGTAATATGTAGTTTGAAATTAGAACATTTATTATGCATCATGAATACATTATAAACCCATAAAAATAAACTCCCATTTCGTCTTCATGGAAAATGTTTTTATTTGTTTTACTTTAGTTTTCATGGCTGCTGTCAGTCGCCTGTTTAATTCCCAGATTAACTGATTATTGTTTTAATAATTGACTCATGACAGTTAATGCAAATGTTCCAGCAGGTTATTTTTAATAACTGAACTGCTGTAACAACGTTTATGACTGGAGTGGATTTAGGATGACAGAAATATCTTTGACTGTTTCTGAGTCTCTGTTTTGTGGAAAACTAATCATCCCTTCCCTAAAAACACACTAAGCTAAATTAGACGCGTGGAACAATGACTCTAGCAGCGCCTGCTGTCCCTCACCAACCTGCAGGATTCAACTTTTGATTGACGGCAGTTTGCATTTCCGTCAGGAAGTCCCATTATTCCGCTTTGCAGGATTCTGTCAGGATGACGGTGACAAAGAGCAGCGAGCGTCTGAACGGCGTCTAATGATGCAACCTTTCTGTAAAAGCTGAAATATTTTTCATCTGTCTGGAACTCACTCAGAGACATTTAAAATCAGCAGCAGCGTTTAATGCAGACGGATCGGTTCTGCTGCTCTGAGGCAACCTTGGAGGTGAAGGATCCTCCTTCTCTCTCTCTCTGTAACAATATTTACATTTCTTCAAATGCTGCACTGAGTTACCGCCTAAAATCTACCAGGAAACCTGATTTATCATCTAACAGGCCTGGTCAGCTGATAAGCAGACTCAGAAACGGCATTTCAACCTCGATGGCGGTTATCTCCTCTGGTTCTGTGTGTCACAATGAGAACTGTCTGCACGCTGCTGACTGTTAATGACAGTGTCTGCACGCTGCTGACTGTTAATGACAGTGTCTGCACGCTGCCGACTGTTAATGACAGTGTCTGCACGCTGCCGACTGTTAATGACAGTGTCTGCGCGCTGACGACTGTTAATGACAGTGTCTGCACGCTGCCGACTGTTAATGACAGTGTCTGCACGCTGCCGACTGTTAATGACAGTGTCTGCGCGCTGACGACTGTTAATGACAGTGTCTGCACGCTGCTGACTGTTAATGACAGTGTCTGCACGCTGCTGACTGTTAATGACAGTGTCTGCACGCTGCTGACTGTTAATGACAGTGTCTGCACGCTGCTGACTGTTAATGACAGTGTCTGCACGCTGCTGACTGTTAATGACAGTGTCTGCACGCTGCTGACTGTTAATGACAGTGTCTGCACGCTGCTGACTGTTAATGACAGTGTCTGCACGCTGCTGACTGTTAATGACAGTGTCTGCACGCTGCTGACTGTTAATGACAGTGTCTGCACGCTGCTGACTGTTAATGACAGTGTCTGCACGCTGCTGACTGTTAATGACAGTGTCTGCACGCTGCTGACTGTTAATGACAGTGTCTGCACGCTGCTGACTGTTAATGACAGTGTCTGCACGCTGCTGACTGTTAATGACAGTGTCTGCACGCTGCTGACTGTTAATGACAGTGTCTGCACGCTGCTGACTGTTAATGACAGTGTCTGCACGCTGCTGACTGTTAATGACAGTGTCTGCACGCTGCTGACTGTTAATGACAGTGTCTGCGCGCTGCCGACTGTTAATGACAGTGTCTGCGCGCTGCTGACTGTTAATGACAGTGTCTGCGCGCTGCTGACTGTTAATGACAGTGTCTGCACGCTGCTGACTGTTAATGACAGTGTCTGCACGCTGCTGACTGTTAATGACAGTGTCTGCACGCTGCTGACTGTTAATGACAGTGTCTGCACGCTGCTGACCGTTAATGACAGTGTCTGCACGCTGCTGACTGTTTGTTAATGACAGTGTCTGCACGCTGCTGACTGTTAATGACAGTGTCTGCACGCTGCTGACTGTTAATGACAGTGTCTGCACGCTGCTGACTGTTAATGACAGTGTCTGCACGCTGCTGACTGTTAATGACAGTGTCTGCACGCTGCTGACTGTTTGTTAATGACAGTGTCTGCACGCTGCTGACTGTTAATGACAGTGTCTGCACGCTGCTGACTGTTAATGACAGTGTCTGCACGCTGCTGACTGTTAATGACAGTGTCTGCACGCTGCTGACTGTTAATGACAGTGTCTGCGCGCTGCCTACCGTTAATGACAGTGTCTGCACGCTGCTGACTGTTTGTTAATGACAGTGTCTGCACGCTGCTGACTGTTAATGACAGTGTCTGCACGCTGCTGACTGTTAATGACAGTGTCTGCACGCTGCTGACTGTTAATGACAGTGTCTGCACGCTGCTGACTGTTAATGACAGTGTCTGCACGCTGCTGACTGTTAATGACAGTGTCTGCACGCTGCTGACTGTTAATGACAGTGTCTGCACGCTGCTGACTGTTAATGACAGTGTCTGCACGCTGCTGACTGTTAATGACAGTGTCTGCACGCTGCTGACTGTTAATGACAGTGTCTGCACGCTGCTGACTGTTAATGACAGTGTCTGCACGCTGCTGACTGTTAATGACAGTGTCTGCACGCTGCTGACTGTTAATGACAGTGTCTGCACGCTGCTGACTGTTAATGACAGTGTCTGCACGCTGCTGACTGTTAATGACAGTGTCTGCACGCTGCTGACTGTTAATGACAGTGTCTGCGCGCTGCTGACTGTTAATGACAGTGTCTGCACGCTGCTGACTGTTAATGACAGTGTCTGCACGCTGCTGACTGTTAATGACAGTGTCTGCACGCTGCTGACTGTTAATGACAGTGTCTGCACGCTGCTGACTGTTAATGACAGTGTCTGCACGCTGCTGACTGTTAATGACAGTGTCTGCGCGCTGCTGACTGTTAATGACAGTGTCTGCACGCTGCTGACTGTTAATGACAGTGTCTGCACGCTGCTGACTGTTAATGACAGTGTCTGCGCGCTGCTGACTGTTAATGACAGTGTCTGCACGCTGCTGACTGTTATTTAGCAGTGAAGCATCATGCCGTAGTAATGAAGCTGCAGCAATGAGATGGAAAAAGGCTGTTTGCTGGATTATTTAACATTTGTTGCACAGAAACAAAAGGAAGGAGGGTGAGATGGTCCAAACGAAGTAGAGACAGGATTTTGCGGTATTTTACATGTTGGACCTTTTTAGAACGGTCCACAAACTTCGAGCAGACTGCTGACAAAGCCAGGGACGGATGTTCTGAGTAAAGACCTTAATTTTGCCATTTTTCCACAAGAAGTGCTCATCATGGAGCTGATCACTGCCATTGAAGCTGCCATGAGGAACAACGACCTTGCTGAAAGAGAGGCAGAGCAACTCAGGATGAAAGTGACAGCTACCCTGTCCAAACCACCTCCTTCCAATCTCACACCACAGGAAATGAAAGCCATAGCATCCCTCAGCCAGGACCAAAGCATCACCATATTACCGGCAGATAAAGGAAGATGCACCGTGCTCCTGAACACTTCTGACTACCAGGACAAAATTCTCACTCTAGTGAGTGACACCAACACGTATGAATCTTTGAAAAAAGATCCAACCAAAGCCTACAAAGAGAAAATCACAGACTACCTCAACAACTAGAATAAGACTTAAGCTTACTTTAGATTATATCCAGGGGAGGACATTCCATGCTTTAATGAACATTTACCAGGAAGGAGCACCACTCAGACCCATCGTCAGCAGCATTAACTCAGTAACATACAACATTGCTAACAGCTTACTAATATCTCAGCCCCCTTGGTGGGAAACACACCACATCACATAGGAAATTCCAAAGACTTTGCCATTAAAGTCAAAGATTTAAGGATGGCGCCAGAAGAAACCCTGGTATCGTTTGATGATCCTTCTCTTTTCACCTGCATACCTATAACAGAGGCAGTGGAAACAGTCAGGAAACATCTTCAACAAGACTGTCACCTAAACAACAGGACTGATTTCTCTCTGGACCAGATCTGCACACTACTGGGTCTTCGTCTTTCCACAACCTATTTCAAGTTCAGAGGTAATTTTTACAGACAGAAGCATGGCTGCGCAATGGGATCTCCAGTGTCCCATGTAGCGTGCAGCTACATCTACACCTTATGGACAAAGAAGACAGGTGGTTGGAGAGGGGCGTGAAGGAAGCCATCTATGTTAAGAAAGAAAAACCAACCTTAAATGGGGGGGGGGGACTCAGATTTAGGCTTTCGGAAACCTGCAATGCAGCGATAGCGTTGATTTCCTGCTGCTATCATCACACCCCCTTTACAGGGGAAAAGACGACCTCCCCTATTCAGCCGGGCCAACAATTCCCTCTAACGACCCCTTTCAGAGACATAGGCCAGTATCGGGCATTGCAGGCTAACAAAGACCTCAATGACTCCCCATTCCTGTGGGGCGGACCTGTTCTTCCGTTTCAGTTTGAATGTTTTTTAAGCCATAATAAGGCTTTGTTGGGTTCAACGCTGTTTCTGACATTTTGAATTGAAAAATCTTCCTGGATGGAAGAGAAACGTCTTCAAACTTGGAAACAAAGTCCAGAGGATTGATTTGAACTTTTTGGAACGACCGTTTCAGAAGTAACGTAACCGTTTTATTGATCCCTTTTGGCAGAAATTATTTAGTAAAAAGTTTATAATCAGCTATTTTCTCTGCCTTAAGACATTCCTCCATCTTCTATGGCTTGTCTATCAGGGTCACAGGGGGCTGACAGACATGAGCCTTTGGCTAAGGTTAGGGTACAGGCCACCTTCAGCCCACCATGCAACTCACCTTCATCACCAGATTCCACATCCTCCGTCAGTACTCCGCTCACCTACGTCATGCGGAATACTTGTCTTTCATGTAGATTAATGAGAGCTGCTCCACATCCACCGCTGCTTCTCCGCTCGTCACCGTCCACCTATGTCTCCTCTGTCCGTCACCATCAAAATACGTAGCTGAACTATTTCTAGCTCTGCTCCGGTCCGGCCAGGTCAAGATCCACAATCGCACGAAACAGAAGAAAGAGCGTCGAGAAGATCCAGTTTGTTAGATTAAAATTAACAGATCGGTAACTACAGATTAGAGCATAATTCTGATATATTCCCAAAAACTAAGACTATATAATTAAATGTTTGGATGTAAATTATTGGTACTTCAACAGACCAGGAAGCAGATTTCTCATCTCCATCAAAATATTTATTATATATCGAGAGGCTTAAAAGTTTAATCAAATCCAGTCAAAACTTCCAAGAGTGAATCTCAGAGGCTGTGATCTCAGGCCTGGATGAAGAGATGCTGAGATTAGAGGTAGAGAACAAACCAATGATGGATGATCCTCATCATCCTCCATTACAAAGATCAACAAGGAAAAGAAAATGTTTATGCAGAAACGTGTGATTGATTCTGATGGAGTTTTAATGATGTCATATTAACTTTAGCGTTCATTTCTGAATGAATTTAATAATATCACGCAGGCTCTCCTCTGAGTCCAGGGAGCGAGCAGGATGGGAGGAGCAGGCGGTCTGGAACGGAGCGGGGAGGTTACGATGTAGCTACCAGATCTGCTTCCTGCCAGTATTCCTGCCAGCTACATGATCGGCTGAACGTTGACACATGGCGTAAAATATACTGGTTGCCCAGACAACGATAACATCATCAGGCAGCATGAGTGTGCAAGTCGGGAGCATCTGTAGCGTTAGCGTGTCTAATGACCGATAAAGTTTCACCTGATCGATAACAAAACTGAATAAATCTGTTTCTGGTGAACAAACTGTTAGACCGTGATATAAAGAGCTGGGTAGCGCTGTGGCTAGCTGTAGCTAACAGGTTAGCCTCTGTTAGCTCGCTCTGTTGGCCACATTAAGCTACACTACTTTTAACTTTATGTCAACAGCTACCATTAGTCTTCTACCAGTAGAATAACTGTTTTATTCGTCTAAAATCTCAATGAAAGTCATTTTTTAAGATTAGTCCTCCTCTGACCTCAGATCTTAATCATTATAATAATAAACGGATCCTTTTAGTGTCTCGTTGTTAAACAGCAGAGCTCAGTGTGTCTCAGAAGGCAGCGCTTTCCTTCCAGACTGACGATGATTGTTTTCTACTTTCTGCTGATTTAAATCGCCGAGGAAATGGAAAATAATCGCAAATATATGGAATAATATGTTAAACCTCCAGAGGAGGTTTGATCCTTAGGAAATAGGTAAATACAGTTTGTCCCAGTGGAGTTGCCGTATGATGATGTCATAAGAAGGGGCGGGGCCCCGAGCAGATCTGGTACCTACAGAGAGAATTTTGGGGTCATCCCACCATGAAGCTTGCCTTCATCTTCTTCTTAATAATGTTAGATTGTTATTTACAGGATGTATTTCTATGCAGGATCCATTCATTGCTATCCCTGCTAAATGTGAGATAAGATAAAAACTCCTCAGGTTTTTCTCATTGAATATGATTTCAAACACTTCTATTGGAAGGGTTTTAAAACCAAATATCAGCAACAAACACGTCCAAAGAAAAAGGAATAGGTCAATCAGTAAATAGGAATATTTTAAACATGAACAGAATGATGTGCAAAGAGGACAGCAGCTAAATCCCGTCTGTGTTCCGATCCTTCAGCTACGTGCAGATGAATATCAGCTGCTTGGATGTGAACTGATGGCCTGCAGGAAAGTTGCTCCGTATCTCAGAACTGCAATGTGTGAAACTCACCGATGCAAATCATGCAAATGAAATGGTTCCAGCTACATTTCTAGAGCCTCCAGTAAGCGCTGCCAGAGTCATTATCTGTGAGTGGAACGTACATCATTTCACCATAAACCAAGACGTCTGATGGAGGAGTCTGGAGAATAATGAGTGGAGCAGTCAGGGAGGCAGTCATCCATCTTTCCAATTGGCTAGCAGCTAGCAAAAAGATCGCTGCTTTCTGAGCATAAACCTCAACATGCAGCAAATCCAGGTTTCACTTCAGAATCTTATTTCTATTATGATGTTCATCGAATTGCAGTTTTTTATTTTCTGCAAGTCATCAACACGTTCAGAAAGGCTAAAATATCAGCATAGTGTCTCTGCAAAATATTATTCATAAAGTTTGCATATAACTTCTGGAATGAGGAAATGATTTCTGACCATAATTTCATTGGAAAGAGTCCTTCTCATAACTGTAGATCAGGACTAAGTTTATACATCGGTCTATAGATGGTCTATAGATGGTCTATAGATGGTCTATAGACGGTCTATAGATGGTCTATAGATCTATAGAAGACTAAAAATATTTTTAACAAAGAGAAGGAAACAGACTGAAGAGGGTTGGAAAGAAAAGGGAAATGGAAGAGCACAGATATAGATGAATGAATGAAAGAAAGAAAGAATGAATGAATAAATGAATGAATGAATGAATGAATGCAGTAACACCCCCCCCCCCCCCCCCACCCCAGTTATAGGCCATTTAAATGCTTTTACCTCGAAAATTCTTCCAGATTATCTTTAGATCAGAGAGAGAAAATATTGTTTCCTTGTTGGCTGCAGGTTGTAGCGCTGCTGCCTTGCAGCTAGAAGGTTCTAGGTTTGATTCCCGTTCGAGTTAGCATGTTCTCTGTGTGCAGTGTGGGTCCTCTCTGGGTACCCCAGGATCCCCTACAGTCCAAAATCAGGACTGATAGCTTAACTGCCTCCTAGATTCTCAGTGTTTGTGTGGTTGCATGTATCTGTGCCTCAATCTAAAATTCATTTGCAACACAAGTCTTTTTTTTTTTTTTTTTATTACATCACTTGGAGACAATTCTGCTGCTGATCTGGGCTTAATTAGTGACAGAAATGCCTTCATGAAACTTGACTCATTTTTCTCATCACCTCTTTAAAATTCTTATTAAAATAATGTCTCACCTGCAGGTACCTAAAGAAATCATCTTTTTCCAGACCATGGTCCTTCTGTAAGGTTTCAAAAGTTTGAAATATCCCTTTGTGGGCAAATGAATAATAGGAAGTTAATCCTTTTGAGATCCATCATTTGAAACTGTTGAATTTCATTTGGTGAAAAATCTGAATCATAGGCACGCCACTTCATTATTTTAGATGCATCTCCTATTCTAAAAATTTGAGCCAATTCCTGCAAGGACTACAAAAAGCTACCTGTTATGGACTTCTCTGGGATCTGCTGTTCTTCCTGTAATTTATAATCACTAAGAAGGGCTGTTATTCCTTTTATTGTTGTTCCTCCAGGCTGCCATGGACGATGGTGAACAGAGGCAGACTAAAGGCCTCACCTGGGCTGAATGATAGATAGTATTCCTGTAAACAGGAAAGGCCCATTCCACCAAAGTTCTAAACTTTATTCTGGCTTTTTTACCCTCGCTATTAATCTTTCCCATTCTAAGAACTGATTGGGAAGGATTTTGACTGGTGGACATTGAAATAAGCAGAGCAACTGTGGAAGAATGTTCATCCTGATGAATAAATTTCTTCCTGATGAATACATTTTCGGATTTAGTCAGACATTAAAATCTCCCCAAAAGTCTTTTTTTTATAAGAGAAATTTGGTAGTTTTATAGTTTGTTTGTTAATTTAACCGGAACCTTCCAGCCACTGAGTGGCGCTGTCTCCCTCTCTCATTACTCACTGTTTGAAAGGTGTGCTGATGCTAATGCTAACCTTTGGTTGGTTTTTATTCTGCACCACTCTAGATCTTCACTGGATTAATTTTTTCAGAAAATTATGTAAACTTTCCAGGTTTGACCTGAAATTGTCTTTATGTCCTTTTTTTACATAAAGAAAATAAAAAGGAAGCTTGAGTTTGTACAAAGTTTCTAGTGTTAGTTGGGAGCAGATCAGTAGGGAAATGGATTAGGTCTCCATGTTGCTGGTTGTTCTCAGAGGTTCTCTAAGGAACCAGAAACAGAACCTCTGCAGTCAGACTGGTTCCTTTAAGTTTACTGGTTCTGACTGGTTTGGAACTTGACCAATGGGGTCAAAGGTTAATGGTTGATTAGATTTATAAATTATTCAGGAAGATTGAACCAAAAAAGTAAAGTGAATCTGGATGAACTGCTGGTGGAACATGAGAAGAACATCGTCCCGCGCTGGTTCTGCTGTCCAGGCGGCGCCGTGTTGATGGGCGGTTGTGGCAGGAAGTACGGAGCGGTCCTGCTCGGCTGATATGATAAAACCGTGGAGGAGGGAACCAGCAGCAAAGCAGGGTTGAGAAGTTGAAGGCCGACTGTGATGACTTTGTGGCTGTTGCTCAGCCATCATCATCATCGTCTGCTCACCAACACGTTTCTGTGGTGAAGGACGCGGCCGCTGCGCTCTGATCAAACGCGGCACGTATGGATGAGTGTGTGAGTGGGGCAGAGCTGGAGCGTGACTGGGAGCAGGCCTGGCCAGCCAGCCGGTGAGACTCGCCGCCAGCAGCCATGTTTTATTCTGTTTCATGTTGCCGCCATGCCTGCCACTCACTGTCAGAGGCAGCCCACTCAAACGGCTTCAAAGGCTGCTGTGGGCTCAGCGTCCACAATCACAGGCCCACGCTGCTGCTAGGTGCCTCATTAGGGGTCAGCGGAAGGTCACAGGGTGGCTTTCTGATTGTAAGAGTAGGTGGACTACGTCGCTCGCCAACTTTCCCAGTTACTTGATTTCTAAAGGATCGGCTGTAAAACAGGGTTGGTTACGGTCGGATATTGAAACATTGGAGAGGGATTAAAAATGATCAAATAGATGGATGCTATTTTATGTTTTAAAGGAGAGAAACTGATCAAAACAGACGGAGACACAGACATGATCGGGTGATTTATAAAAACAAATAGACTGTAGATAAGCTTATTTGGGCTTAATCTGCATTATTCCTAAATAAAGTTCATCTGTGTTGCTCTGAGTTTAATAATCCTCAATAATTGAATCTCCATAAAACTGAGAGCATTTTTGTTTTGATTGTTTCTGGCAGAGCTGAAGCTTTTCTAATATCAGTATTCCTGCAGTTTTCTAACCAGCCTGGCATCGTCAAACCCGCAGTTATGGTGAATTATTTCATGTATTCATCTGGATTCAATTATTTATCTATTAACTAAATTATTATTTCATTGCAAAATTTTAAAATAACCTCTTGAACAACAGCAACAACACACAGAGCATGGCCCTTTTTTAAATCATCAAAGCCGCCCCATCCCCAAGAGACGTGGAGCATCGGGAAGCTGAGGGGAAATGCTCTGGTTCTGGTTCTGATGCCTCTAGTCTCTCTGGTTCTGATGCCTCCAGTCTCTCTGGTTCTGATGCCTCTAGTCTCTCTGGTTCTGATGCCTCCAGTCTCTCTGGTTCTGATGCATCCAGTCTCTCTGGTTCTGATGCATCCAGTCTCTCTGGTTCGGATGCCTCTGGTTCTGATACCTCTAGTCTCTCTGGTTCTGATGCATCCAGTCTCTGGTTCTGATGCATCCAGTCTCTCTGGTTCTGATGCCTCTAGTCTCTCTGGTTCTGATGCATCCAGTCTCTCTGGTTCTGATGCATCCAGTCTCTCTGGTTCTGATGCATCCAGTCTCTCTGGTTCTGATGCATCCAGTCTCTCTGGTTCTGATGCCTCCAGTCTCTCTGGTTCTGATGCCTCTAGTCTCTCTGGTTCTGATGCCTCCAGTCTCTCTGGTTCTGATGCCTCTAGTCTCTCTGGTTCTGATGCATCCAGTCTCTCTGGTTCTGATGCATCCAGTCTCTCTGGTTCTGATGCCTCCAGTCTCTCTGGTTCTGATGCCTCTAGTCTCTCTGGTTCTGATGCCTCCAGTCTCTCTGGTTCTGATGCCTCTAGTCTCTCTGGTTCTGATGCATCCAGTCTCTCTGGTTCTGATGCATCCAGTCTCTCTGGTTCTGATGCATCCAGTCTCTCTGGTTCTGATGCCTCTAGTCTCTCTGGTTCTGATGCCTCTAGTCTCTCTGGTTCTGATGCATCCAGTCTCTCTGGTTCTGATGCATCCAGTCTCTCTGGTTCTGATGCCTCTAGTCTCTCTGGTTCTGATGCATCCAGTCTCTTTGGTTCTGATGCATCCAGTCTCTCTGGTTCTGATGCCTCTAGTCTCTCTGGTTCTGATGCATCCAGTCTCTCTGGTTCTGATGCCTCTAGTCTCTCTGGTTCTGATGCATCCAGTCTCTTTGGTTCTGATGCATCCAGTCTCTCTGGTTCTGATGCCTCTAGTCTCTCTGGTTCAGATGCATCCAGTCTCTCTGGTTCTGATGCATCCAGTCTCTCTGGTTCTGATGCATCCAGTCTCTCTGGTTCTGATGCCTCTAGTCTCTCTGGTTCTGATGCATCCAGTCTCTCTGGTTCTGATGCATCCAGTCTCTCTGGTTCTGATACCTCTAGTCTCTCTGGTTCTGATGCATCCAGTCTCTCTGGTTCTGATGCATCCAGTCTCTTTGGTTCTGATGCATCCAGTCTCTCTGGTTCTGATGCATCCAGTCTCTCTGGTTCTGATGCATCCAGTCTGTTGTCTCTTGAAGCTTGTTAGTCCCTTTTTCATCCATCTCTAACTCAGTTTAAATATGTGTATCATGTTTCTTTGTATTGGATTGTGAACCACTTTGTTTAGCCTGCTGATTATTGTAGAAAGTTGAATTTGTTATTATTTCTATGTTTGGAGGCAGGCTGTGGAAACGAGCCTGCAGAGCAAACTGAAAACAAATGGTCATGTTTTGCATCCGTTCCTCTGACCAGATCCCTCTGTTCTGTCCTCTGCCTTCAGATTCTACGCATCTGCACCAGGTACACTCCTGATCAGGACACCATGACCTTCTCAGACGGACTGACCCTCAACCGGACACAGATGCACAACGCTGGCTTCGGCCCGCTCACTGACCTGGTGTTCACATTTGCCAACCAGCTGCTGCCCATTGAGATGGACGACACAGAGACGGGTCTCCTCAGCGCCATCTGTCTCATCTCCGGAGGTTTGTGAACCACAACTCTATTTCTGAGCTTTCCTGGTAGCTTCATGGTTGGTTTCCCACATGATTAAAATATAGTCCTGACCAACTGCAGTACCCAATCAGCTGCAGCAGCACCCTCCATGTGCCTTTGCTTAGAAAGGTTCAGGTAGAACCAAGCAGAACTTTCAGCTTAGAGAAATTTCTGGACCTGAATAAAACCAGCTGTTTGTCTCTTTGCTCTTCAGCTCTGAAGCAAAACCTGCAGAAACCGTTGGTCCATCACTCAGAGCAGGAAGCATTTAGCTCATCGGTTCGCATGAATCAGGTTGTTGTTTAACTTTTGTCTCATCGTTCCTCCCGTAGGCAGCCCAGAAACGAACAGGCGCCTTCCTTATAAGTTAGCCATTAGCTAACCCAGCAGATCAGGAGGAAGGTTGCAGACCTCTGGAACCAGTATGATTGATTGATTGATTGATTGATTGACTTTATTGATTGATTGATTGATTGATTGATTGATTGATTGATTGATTGATTGATTGACTTTATTGATTGATTGATTGATTGATTGATTGATTGATTGACTTTATTGATCTCAGAGTGGATACATGTACATCAGCTAGAATAGTCAAAGAAGAAGAAGGAGGAGCCAAAAGAAGAGAAAGGAAGTGTGGTATAAAGGTCTCCTAAATGGTGACTACTGGGAACTTTCTTCATCCCACCTGTCAGTTCAGTTCAGTCTGAGACCAAGTTTAACTAGTGGAGCCTAGTGACATCATTTGCTCCTGATTGGAGGATGATAGGGCCGGAGTGTTTCCTGGTTCTCCTCTTCTCCCTCGGTGAGGTGATTTATGTCAGAGCGAAGCTGCAGCCTGCTGTGGACGGAGCAGAGCTGGAATCCACAGCTCTATAACATGGCGAACAGCAGCATGAATAGCTCCATCTCTGGGTGCTCAGTCGTTCCGTTTTGGTCATTTCCCATGTCTGGCTCTCCTTACTACCTTAAGCCCAACACCCCCCCCACACACACACACAGACACACACACGCACACACACACACACACCTTGTTTGGGGCGTTGCTACCGTCGCTGCTGGGTTCTCCATCAGTTCAGTCCACACAAACATTACAGGCTCTTGCATAATCCATGAAAAGAAAAGAAGACCTGTGCTCTGACAGCAGGTCCAACATTAGAAAGTACACACTGCCCCCTGCTGACTTACCTCGGTATTAGCTTCCCTCACCATCCTGTTTATTAGACTGATGGAAAAAGGCTCTGACTCAATGATTACTTTATGCTAACATGTCGCTGCACTACTGATAAAACCATGCATTTAATCTGAGAAGATGAGGACAGAAACCTTCATCACTGGGGTCATGTCTGCAGTGATGAAGCTCAAACTGAAATAAAGATTAAGACCGGCAACCTTTGAACTTACTATATCTGCTTTTCTTTAGCTTCCACTAAAGAAAAGGCCTATAGGATCACATGGTTCCTTTGACACAACAGAGTATTTAGTTGTTATTAAATATCGTCTGAAAACTCTTTAAAACCAGAAAAAAAGAGGTTCCTGTTTATTGTTTCAGCCTTTCGGTTCATATATGAGAATAACTATTTAAAATATCTTTATCTTTACTGAATGAAAGTTGATGAAACCAAGCATGATGGTCAAAGCAAAGAGAAAGATGTTGTTCAAAACAAGACGTCTTTCCAGAGTTTGTTATAAAAGGAGCAAGACTACAAAAAAGGAAAAGCATCCTCAGGGTTTTGTTCACCAACAGAGAAGGTTAAGTCTCTGACTTTCTGAATACGCTGTAAAAATTTTCCTCTTATTTCTTTCATCATATTATCTGGGAAGCATTTAACTGATAGTTTCCTTTTTTTTCAATTAAGATGATTAACAACCAGTTCCAATAAGGAACCTGATGTTGAGCAGAAACAACATCTTTCTAAAATAAGGAACGATTCTTATTGGATGATGAAGAGAAGAAATTAGACCAATTTCTAGTTTAGTTGGATGATAAGATAAAAGTGTTAGATTCAGGTTTATATTTTATATAAAGAGATTGGATTCATAAAAAGGCTGTATTCATGCTACCATATTTTTATCAGCTTTGTATTTCTGTATTGAGTCATCAGAATCAAATAACTGATAAATGTAAAAGATGTTATGACTGAATCAATAAAAGTAGAACAATGATTGGTTTCTGTGTAAAATATCTTTGATGTTCCATATTCAGCATCTATGTTTGCCAATTAAAGATCTGTTCAGTTCAACATGGCAGAGCTGGACTTAACCGAGCCAATCACGGTGCTTTATTGATAATAAGCTGAGCAATGGTTCCAGCGTCTCTGGATCCACCAGATCCTCCAGAGATGCTCCCAGTTCAAGGAGCCTCTGATTAGCTGTCACAAGTCTTCCTGTTCCCTTCTGTTTGCCCTGATTGCGCCATTTGCATCGCTGCACTTCTGAACAGTCCTCTACATCAGATGGCTTTCCCAATAGAAGGCACCGCAATCATTAGCTAAAAAAGAGCACTTGCTGTCGCTGTGCAAATAAGCCGCTAATATTCTAAAGCTGGGGCGAGGGATGGTATTGGAGGTGCGGGGGTGGGGTGGGGTGGGGTGGCTGCTCATGTTTTTTAGGGGATAGATGAGATTTCATGGGGGTCACTGAGGCTTGAATCAAAATGATGAAGATGAAGGCAGGGCGTCACCTTAAAGCCCCAAACATCCACTGAGTTTAATGCTGTCTTTTTCCTTCCTGAAGTTCACCGTTTACCCTCTGCATCCACTAACTGATGCCGGGAGCCATGTTGTAGCAAATGTTCTGCCATCTCCACCGGCCACTTGGTGTGTAGCTCAGTTTTCTGCTTAAAATAATCTGAGATGTTGTTGTCTGTAGACCGCCAGGACCTGGAGGAGCCTTCCAAGGTAGACGAGCTCCAGGAGCCGCTACTCGAGGCTCTAAAGATTTACGTGAGAAAGCGGCGGCCAAGCAAACCCCACATGTTCCCCAAGACCCTGATGAAGATCACGGACCTGCGCAGCATCAGTGCTAAAGGTAGGAAAGACATCGTCTGTTGTGGTTCTAATCAGTAAAATCGTGATTGGTTTAAGCTTCAGTCTGAGTGAGCCTCATCAACATCGTTGTCATTGTTCTTCAGGAGCTGAGCGGGTCATCTCTCTGAAGATGGAGATTCCAGGTTCCATGCCACCTCTCATCCAAGAGATGCTGGAAAACTCAGAGGGTCAAGATGGTCAGAGCAGCAACAGCAGCACATCTGCTGAGGCTGAGGACAGCTTCAGCACCAAGGACAGCTCCAGTACCAAGGACAGGTCCAGCACCAAGGGTAGTTCCGGGACCAAGGACAGCTCCTGCACCAAGGACAGCTCCAGCACTAAGGACAGCTCCTGCACCAAGGATAGTTCCAGCACCAAGGACAGCGCTGTATTGGAGTCCCCAGAGTCATCTGACCCTGAGGACGTCTCATCTTCTCCGTCCAGCAGCGGGCCGTAGGAGGCAGCAGGGCGCCGCTCCTGTTCCTTTGCACAAACAGTTCAGCCTGGAGGAGGAGCTCACTCCTGGGCTCCTCCTCCAGGAGGAGCTAACACCTGGAGGAGGATCTGACTCCTAGAGGAGGAGCTGACTCTTCCTGGTGGAGGAACCGACTCCTGGAGGAGGATCTGACTCCTGAAGGAGGAGCTGACCCCTGGAGGAGGACCCACCTCCTACTGGAGGAGGACCCACCTCTTCCTGGAGGAGTAGCCAACTCTTCCTGGAGGAGGAGCTGACTCCTGGAGGAGGATCTGACTCCTGAAGGAGAAGCTGACTCCTGGAGGAGGAGCTGACTCCTGAAGTAGGACCCACCTCCTACTGGAGGAGGACCCACCTCTTCCTGGAGGAGTAGCCAACTCTTCCTGGATGGAGGAGCTGACTCCTGGAGGAGGATCTGACTCCTGAAGGAGGACCCACCTCCTACTGGAGGAGGACCCACCTCTTCCTGGAGGAGTAGCCAACTCTTCCTGGATGGAGGAGCTGACTCCTGGAGGAGGATCTGACTCCTGAAGGAGGAGCTGACTCCTTAAGGAGGAACTGACTTCTGGAGGAGGAGCTGACTCCTTAAGGAGGAACTGACTCCTGGAGGAGGAGCTGACTCCTTAAGGAGGAACTGACTTCTGGAGGAGGAGCTGACTCCTGGAGGAGGAGCTGACTCCTTAAGGAGGAACTGACTTCTGGAGAAGGAGCTGACTCCTGGAGGAGGCGCTGACTCCTGAAGGAGGAACTGACTCCTGGAGGAGGAACTGACTCCTGGAGGAGGAGCTGACTCCTCATTCCTTCTTTTTGCCGGGTGTATCATGACCTTCTTCTTCTGTCCACTCACTGATTCCCTGCGTCTGTGAGGTCTGACATCATGGAGGCCCCAAAGCAGAGGAGCTTTGTGTTAAAGGTCATTTCCAGGTGGGGTCCTCTGGTCGGGGGCTATAGGAGGACCAGAACACCCCCCTGAACCACAGCACATCCTGCTCCTCAGGTCTCCTCTCCATCTCCTCTCTTGTTGTCTGCATGACGGGAGTTTGCTAACGGTGTCTGTGTTTCTGCGCCTCCACTGTACATACCACGCTGTGGGCGGGGCTTGGTTCCCGGGGTGAATTTCATGGTGCTTGTTGTTCGTGTTAAAAACAATTTTGAAGGTTTAAAGCAGAAGTTCTTTTTTAAAAAGGATGTAAATGTTTTCGCACAGAGTCTGTCTGTATTTCTTAAACATGAGTGACTTTTAATCCACGGTGGCAGAATGCATCTTCGCTTCGTTCTGTTCTACTGAGGGAAGCTCAAAGGCGGAGCCTCTGAGACTCACTCATCAGGCCAGCTGTTTGGAAACAGCCCTGGGAGTTCCTCTAGACAACCTTGGTTCCCCACATCAACACCTTCCCTGATAGACCAGTTTAAGCTGAAGAGCATAAACCTCAGCCTTCCTGTTATCTGCTGAAGATTAGACTCTCTCCAGGAAGTGACTCCAAACAAAGTCCTTCTTGGCAGAACTTGCTGCCGGTTCCACTGATTGGCCTTTAGAGTTTCTAACGACTTTATGAAGCAGAAAAACATTGAATGCTGGTAACCAGTGGATTTACTGGTCCATGATGAGGCCTCTTCTCTTCTTATCATAAAAGGAACCAATAAGGGGAGTTTAGGCAATTCCATTAGTTTGATCATGGTTTCAACCTGCAGGAAGTTCTTCCAACTCTCCAGGCTGTTCAACCTCCTCCCGCTGCCTCCCCCTAAAGCCTCCTCCAGCTGCCGGCCTGGAGGAGGCGTATCCAGGGCTGCGTGGGCTCTGCTGTGGCCTTATGAGCAGCGCTCTGCTCCCTCCTCCTCCCCTCATCAAGTGTCTTGTTTGAAGCAGTGCAGTCGTGACACACGCTGATTGTAGTGAAGCAGAAAGCACATTGTGGGCTCAGATCGGCGAGTCCTCTCCATCTGTCTGCCTTCTCTCCTGACCTGGCCGTGAGCGCTACCTGCTGGTGGAGAAGGAGATTCCTGGGAACGGAGGCATGAGGAGATCCTTCTCCACAGCCAAGGTCAAACTGAACCAGAGCAGGAAGTTCCTCTGCCCTTTAGGGACCCAGAACTTCACTGCTTGTTGCTGATTTGGTCCCAGATCTCTGAGCTCAGAGGAGCCGTCGGCTAAAAGCCGAACTGGAACAGCAGGGGAAAAGCTACAGCTTCCTGCCTCCTCCTGTTCAGCGAGCTAATGCTAGCTAGCTCAGTCAGGTTGCTCCAGCAGACATACCGTTGGAAGAACAAACAATAGCAATTAGCAGAGAGAAGCAACAGGTGTAGGAGGGGCAGAGCTGTGTTACAGCCTGTAGGAGGCTAAAAGCAGGTAAGATGCTTCCTGCCTCAGAAGACCAGAGCTGCTGCCTCCCTGTGTTCAGCTCTGGATGAAGCTTCATCCTGGAACATCTGGGTTCTTCCTGTTTGAGGTGGATTTTCTCTGCTGAGTCATTCCAGTTCGTCTGTTTGAGGTGAGTCAGCAACCAGCAGCAGGTTCTGGGTCTCAGAGGCACAGAAACCTCCTCAGCATCCCATCCATCCTCAGACGTCCATATCATCAGGGAACCAGAGCCGCTCCAGCTTTCTGTTTCTGATTGTTTGAATGTCTCTGTCTCGCTCTCCTGCTGAGAGACTAAGGGACATCTGTTGGTTTTTGTGTCTTTGTCTTCTAAACTTTCACAGCGGAACGGAGGAGCGCTTCCTCCACGACTTCTTCTGAATGTGCTCAGTGGAAAGATGAACTGATCTAGTAAAGATTTCAGACACTGATGGCAGAAGCTCATGCAGGGCAGAACTGGACCGACCCGGTCAGGAGGCAGAACTGGGCCGACCCGGTCAGGAGGTACGGTCCATGTTTGCTCTGGAAGCTGTGGTCCAACATTCAGCCAATCAGCTGTTTGAGAAGAGAGAAGCAGGATCAGATGGTTCCTGTAGCTCCTTCAAAGCAGCACGCTGTGACCTTTGACCTCAGGATTAGCTTCAGGCGACAGAAACAATCCTTCAGCTCCTGATGCTCCTCTGATGCTCCTGCTGTTTCCACATAGGTTCTAAAGAGGTTCTTTAGAAGTTCCACAGAGATCCTATAGATGTTCTTTAGAGGTTCTACGGAGGTTCCACAGAGGTTCAAAGGACGTTCTATAGAGGTTCTATAGTGGTTCCATTTTATTTGCTTTTATTGGTTCTGTTATGATCATGGGTGGTTCCTCTGTGGTTCCTCCGTAGTTCCTCTATGGTTCCTCTGTAGTTCCTTTATGGTTCCTCTGGGGTTCCACTGTAGGTCCTATCGAGTTCCTCTATGGTTCCTCTGGGGTTCCTCTTGTCATGATGGGTAAACAGAGGCAAGCCCAAGATGCAGAACACACACAGAGGAGGCAGGGAAAAAGTTCAAAATGTTTAATAAAAGTTCAGACACACATGGTAAAGCACTGGGACTGGAATGGGTCAGGGGCTGGTTCACTGGAATCTTGACTGGGACTGGAGACTGTGGGTTAGCAGAGTTCATGTGAGGCTAAGCATCTAGCTTCAGGCTTAGCAGAGCAGTACTAGATTTGGGCTTCCAGTTCACAGCAGAGATCAACAGGGGATTAGCACAAAGGGATCTTCTGGCTGAGCTTCCAGCTCTTAGCAGGGAACAATGGGAAAATCCACATATGATTCTTCAAGCTGATTCCACGTAGGTACCTCCAGGGAAACTCCACATAGGAGTCTTAGGTTAAATCCACGTAGGAATCTTCGGGTTGGCTCACCAGGGCAGACAGCAGGTTAAGCTCACCTAGAGCTTCTGACTTCAGACATGTTTCCTGTGATGCAGCTCTCCCAGAGCTGCAGGCCAGAGACAGGTACAGTGAGGCAGCTCTTCCAGGGCTTCACGAGGAGACAGGATTCCTGTGAGACAGAAACAGGGAAGAGTTAGAATCTGATCTCACACTAGAGATAACCCAGATTCTTCCAGTAACAGAGGCTCAGGTTGCTAACCAACTAAGATCAACACTGCGGCGTTGAGACAAGGTCTGAAGTCAGCTTATATAGGAGAGGTCTTCTGATGAGAGGATTAGCAACAGGTGTGCAGGAAGGTTCCAGCTCCAGAAGACCCACGGCGCACTCTGCTGGAGACAGAGGGTAGTCTCCAGATCCCAACAGAACTCCAACCATAGGGGAAAAACACAGAGCAGAAGAGGATCCTCGACGCCCTCTGGAGGGCAAGCCTAAGGATCCTGACACCTCTATGGTTCCTCTGGAGTTTCTATATGGTTCCTCTGGAGTTCCTCTATGGTTCCTCTGGGGTTCCACTGTAGTTCCTCTGGAGTTTCTCTATGGTTCCTCTGGAGTTCCTCTATGGTTCATCTGGTGTTTCTCTGTGGTTCCTCTATGGTTCCTCTGGTGTTTCTCTGTGGTTCCTCTATGGTCCCTCTGGTGTTTCTCTGTGGTTCCTCTATGGTTCCTCTGGGGTTCCACTGTAGTTCCTCTGGAGTTTCTCTATGATTCCTCTGGGGTTTCTCTGTGGTCCCTCTGTGGTTCCTCTATGGTTCCTCAGGGGTTCCACTGTAGTTCCTCTGGAGTTTCTCTATGATTCCTCTGTGGTTCCTCTAGGGTTTCTCTGTGGTGCCTCTATTGTTCCTCTGGGGTTCCACTGTAGTTCCTCTGGAGTTTCTCTATGATTCCTCTGTGGTTCCTCTAGGGTTTCTCTGTGGTGCCTCTATGGTTCTTCTGGGGTTCGACTGTAGTTCCTCTGGAGTTTCTCTATGGTCCCTCTGTGGTGCCTCTATGGTTCCTCTGGGGTTCCACTGTAGTTCCTCTGGAGTTTCTCTATGGTCCCTCTGTGGTTCCTCTATGGTTCCTCTGGGGTTCCACTGTAGTTCCTCTGGAGTTTCTCTACTGTTCCTCTGTGGTTCTTTGATGGATCTCAAGCTCAGACCAGAGAGCTTTGTCCTTTTTAATCAGCTGGATGTAATAGGGACCTGTAGATGTCGGCGTTTAGCTGTTAGCTGTTTTTAGCCCGTTTTTTGGGCCCGTTCAGCTGGGGCCTCATGAGGCTGAAGGGCCCTGGCTTCCTCACTAACATCTGAGCCGCATAGGATCCAGTCCTGCTCAGCGGTTCTGCTCTGAGCAGCAGAATCAGGGGAACATCTGGGTCGGTCAGTCCTGCTCCACCATGAGCTTCTGCATCATCTGCTCTTCATATTAAATATTGTCTCTGAATATTAACATCTGCTTTTTATCTTCATGAACAGTTTAACTTTACATCAACTGTCCTTTCAAAGTAATAAAATATATTTATTTTAAACTTCTGACTGTTGTGATCAGTTTGTGCTCAACCATGAATTAACTATTAATACTCAGCATTAGAGAGCCGGCAGCCATGCTACCTCTGGAGAAGCTGCTGTCATCCACGGCTCAGGTGAGTGGTTCTGTTAGCACTGCTGGTCCATATTCCCACAGACCCTCAGGGCTGCTGGCTCCACATAAAGTTCCTCAGAAGGATTCAGCTGCTCAGACTCTGATCAGGAGGAGAGAGGAAGCCTCCATCTGAATACAGAAAACTGAATCATCTCCTTCTATGGGTCAGCAGCAGATCTCTATCCAGGGAGGAATTCCAGAGATCCTTTAGCATTATTGATGTCATTATGGATGAAAAACACATGGATGACTCTGGTTGAAATAAGGACTACAACCTGCAGGAAAAGAACTACAAACATCTGAGGGTGAGAACAGGGAGAAACAATGTTAAACTCGGTGAGGTGAGCTGTGCCTCATGGTCTGACACGCATAGGATTGTGGGAATCCTTTCAGCTCCTAAGTGTTAGATAGAAACATCAGGAGGTCCCTATGTTAAAGAAACTTTGTTAGGAAGCATCCTGCTTGTCACTACCCGATTGGTCCTGGAGGAACTATTCATCCTGCTCATGCGAGAACAGATATACATCTGGCTGTCCATAAATAATGTAATTATGGTACTAAAACTACTTATTTCTATCCTTAACTCACTAAAGAATGCTAATACATCTTTAAAAATGTTCTATGACTTTTGTCAGACAATTTTGATGCTTTTTACATTTTCTCTATTAAACACCTTCTCTGACGTCATCAGGGGACATGCTCAGAGCAGTAAATCTGATTAAACCATGTTTATCTAAACAAAAAAAACAAAAAAAATGTCGGACTCCGTAATTTTCTCTGGTCCCCTCCCTGATCTGACCAGTGATGACATGTTTAGCCGCATGTCGTCATTCAACCGCTGGTTGTCTAGGTGGTGTCCTGAAAACAACGTGGGCTACATTAATAATTGGCAATCCTTTTGGGGAAAGCCTGGTCTGATTCGGAGAGACGGCATCCATCCCACTTTGGATGGTGCAGCTCTTCTTTCTAGGAATCTGGCCACATTTATTAGTCCTCCAAAACCCTGACCACCCAGGGTGCAGACCAGGAAGCAGAGTTGTAGTTTAACACACATCTCTGCAGCTTCTCTACTGTTACCCACTCTTTACTCCATCCAGACAGTGTCTTGCCCACGACCAAAATCTAATAAATTAGCAAAGATTCCCAAAGGAGTAAATCATGATAATCTAATTAAAATCAAAATAACTTCAATTGGGGAAAAAGTAAAAACAATTAAATGCGGTCTGTTTAACATAAGATCTCTTTCCTCTAAAAGTCTGCTAGTTAATGACTTGATTTGTGATAATCACATTGACTTGTTTTGCCTTACTGAAACCTGGCTGCAGCAAGAGGATTATGTGAGCATAAATGAGGCAACTCCTTCAAGCTATTTAAATTTTCACATACCCAGAAGTTCTGGGCGAGGAGCAGGAGTAGCAACAATCTTCCAGTCTGACTTACTGATTACTCCCAAAACAGTTAATACCTACAACTCTTTTGAACATTTAACCCTTAATTTCCCTGATCCAAATTTCAAGGCAAGAAAACCTCTTCTTTTTGTAACTTTGTATCGTCCACCAGGTCCCTACTCTGAATTTTTAGATGAGTTTTCAGAGTTCCTTTCTGATTTGGTATTAAATACTGACAGGGTCATCATAGTGGGAGATTTTAACATCCATGCTGACATTGAAGGCGATAGCTTAAGAGCAGCCTTTAATGCTATCTTAGACACTATTGGCTTTGTTCAAAATGTGAATAGTCCCACACATTCTCATCTTCATACTTTGGATCTTGTGCTGACATACGGCATAGAATGTGAAGAAATAACAGTATTTCCTCACAACCCTGTCCTCTCTGACCACTTTCTAATAACCTTCAGGATTACTTTAACAGAGTTCTCCTCCCCCAAAAGAAGGTTCAATTTTAGTAGATCTTTATCAGATAGTGCAGTTATAAATTTTAAAGAATCTGCTTCACTTTCTCTCTCCTCTGTGTCACTGAGCAGTGCTGCAGAGTGCAAAAGCATAGCTTATTCCCCTTCACAGGTTGATGATTTTGTTGATGGGGTTGCTAGTTCTCTGCATGCTGCCTTAGACAACGCAGCTCCTTTGAAAATGAAAACCGTTAAAAATAGAAAGCTTGCTCCTTGGTTTAATGCAGAGCTGCGTACTTTGAAGCAAAATGCTAGGAAACTGGAGAGAAAATATCGCTCCACAGGCCTGCGGGAGTCCTTCCAAGTCTGGAAAAATGGTTTACTGCTGTATAAGAGGACCCTTTGTAAAGCAAGAGCAGCATACTTCTCCTCATTAATAGAGGAGAATAAGAATAATCCTAGATTTCTTTTTAATACAGTTGCCAAACTCACCCAGAGCCATAGCTCTGTTGAACCGTCCATTCCACCTGCTCTTAGCAGCAATGATTTTATGGGATTCTTTATAAATAAGATTGATCTTATTAAAAATAAGATCATAAGCACTCCTCTATCCGCGATTGTATCTGAGGTAGTCATGGAATCTGAACCGGGTTTAGACTGCTTTGATCCAGTTGAACTTTCTGAATTAGCAAAATTATTGTCTTCATCTAAGCCTTCAACTTGTATGTTAGATCCAGTTCCAACCAGGTTATTTAAGGAGGTATTCCCTTTGATCTCCTCCTCCATTTTAGATGTGATTAATCTATCTCTGTTACAGGGATATGTACCTAAAGCTTTTAAGGTTGCTGTAATTAAACCTCTGCTTAAGAAACCGTCTCTTGACCCAGATGATTTGGTCAATTATAGACCTATATCCAATCTTCCTTTCTTATCCAAAATTCTTGAGAAAGTAGTTGCCAAACAAGTTTGCGATCACTTACACCATAATGAACTTTTTGAAGAGTTTCAGTCTGGCTTTAGAGCTCATCATAGCACTGAAACAGCTCTGGTGAAAGTCACTAATGATATTCTCATGGCCTCAGATAATGGACTTGTATCTGTGCTCATCCTGTTAGATCTTAGTGCTGCATTTGATACAGTTGATCATAATATTCTTTTAGAAAGACTTGAATATTTTGTTGGAATTAAAGGAACAGCACTAGACTGGTTTAAATCTTATCTATCTGATCGAATTCAGTTTGTTCATGTTAATGACAAATCTTCCACATGCTCACAGGTTACCTGTGGAGTACCACAGGGATCAGTGCTAGGACCAATTCTCTTTACTTTATACATGCTCCCAATTGGTAGAGTTATTAGACAGCATGGGATTAATTTCCACTGTTATGCTGATGATACCCAGCTATATCTGTCTATAAATTCAGATGAAGCTAACCCATTACATAGATTACAGGCATGTCTTGAAGACATAAAAACCTGGATGACTCTTAACTTTCTGCTTCTGAATGCAGACAAAACAGAAGTTATAGTCTTTGGACCAGAGTCTCTGAAAAAGAAGCTGATTAGTCAGTCACTTCATTTGGATGGGATTAAACTGATTTCAGATAATAAAGTAAAAAATCTTGGTGTTATTTTTGATCAGGACCTGTCATTTAAATCCCATATCAAAGAGGTTTCTAGAATATCCTTCTTTCATCTGAGGAACATTGCAAAAATTAGAAATCTCCTGTCCAGGGGTGATGCTGAGAAACTAGTCCATGCATTTGTTACTTCAAGGCTGGACTATTGTAATTCTTTACTATCAGGAAGTCCACAAACTGTAGTTAAAAGCCTTCAGCTGATCCAAAATGCTGCAGCCAGAGTTCTAATGAAAATTAAAAAGAGAGATCATATCTCGCCTATCCTGGCTTCTCTTCATTGGCTTCCTGTTAAATCAAGAATAGAATTTAAAATCCTCCTTCTCACATATAAAGCCTTAAATGGCCAAGCTCCATCTTATATCAGAGATCTGATTGTTCCTTATGTTCCTAACAGAGCACTTCGCTCTCAATCTGCAGGTTTACTAGTGGTTCCTAGAATTTCTAAAAGTAGAATGGGAGGCAGATCTTTTAGTCATCAGGCTCCTCTCCTGTGGAACCAACTACCAGTTTTAGTCCGTGAGGCAGACACCCTGTCTACTTTTAAGGCTAGACTTAAAACTTTCCTTTTTGATAAAGCTTCTAGTTAGAGTGGCTCAGGTTATCCTGAGCTATCTCGATAGTTATGCTGCTATAGGCTTAGACTTTTGGAGGACATAGGGATCCCCATTTCATCATTCTGCTTCATTCTATCTCTGTTCTCCTATTCTGCAGAATCTGTTAGTTCAATCTCTAACCTTCTGCTCTCTCTGCTTTTCCTCAGAGTAGCTTTGCCTCGTCTGTTCCTGTTTGGCTGTGACGTCATCCTGGAAAGAAACATCAGCTGTGCTGCTTCTATCAACACCCTTGTTTATAGATGTTGGAGATCGGCCTGTTTTCCAGTGTAGTCCTGTTTCTCTGACCGTGACTGAGTGGATGTGCTCTCTTCGTCCTCTGGCATGGGAGCTGCCTTGGAGCTCGTCTGCCTGGCTGTGTGTTTCCTGGACGGGGCCGCCTTTTACAGCTGCTTTTTGTATCTCTGCTTCTGTCTCCTTGAACCCCAGTCGGCCTCGGCAGATGGCCGCTCACACTGAGCCTGGTTCTGCTGGAGGTTTCTTCCTGTTAAAAGGGAGTTTTTCCTCTCCACTGTCGCTACAAGCATGCTTAGTGTGAGGGATTGTATTTGAGTCAATGCAATCAACTGGTTTTCCTTAGATAGAAAACTTTGTATCAATTTGACTGTATGATCTGGTTGAACTGTAAAGTGCCTTGAGATGACATGTGTTGTGAATTTGGCGCTATATAAATAAACTGAATTGAATTGAAATTGAATTGAGTTTATCTGCATTTTAGTTGTTTCTTTCTTTAGATTACGCACTATTTACCATAATGTTAAAATGAAACTAAAACATAAAACTCAGAAAGACTAGATTTATGTTTAAATCCAAAGCCGAAAAAGTTAGCCACCAGAAGTAGCGTAGCATCCCATTTCCTGTGCAGATCGGGCAGAGACGACTGATAAAACAGAAATTTAAATGCAAGATTTAAATGCATTTCTTCTCATAGGAAATACATTATTAACATAACACATATTTTATTATGTTTACTATTTTTGGTGAGGGAAAATATCATATAGGTATTATAAACAAAATAAAAGGAGGATGACCCGGATGTATATCTGGATGCGCGTGCGCGGAACAGATCGTGCTTCCGGGACGGATTGGGTAGTGACACGGCTTCCTCTTCTATGGCACTAGAGCTGTCTCAATTTTCACAAATACATACATGTGATTCATACAAGCACCGTACAAGATCCACACACTCACAGCACGATTCACGCAAGCATACAAGATCCACACATGCACAGTACAAGATCCATGGTCCATAAACAATTATAAAATAAATTACGAAGTACCAGTGGTCTTTAAACTTCACTGCATTTGTGTGTAGATTTTTTAGACTCTCCTGACTCTCCTCGATACACAAATGCATTTTTAACCTCTTAAAACCCACGGGGTCGACGGCGACCTTAAGTGAGGGTAATAATTCAGAATGCATGAAATTCCACTGGTAAAGTTTTTACCAGCAGGTGGAGCCATTGTGCGCAGCTCCAAGCTGACACCAATCTTTATTACTGCTGTTCAAAAGAGATCTGTTAATTACAAGAATTAAAAAAAAAAAACTTTGAGTCATGTTTGAGCTGATGCAGGTTGGTCTATGTTATAGTTTTGTTTTTATTTTTTATTTTTATATATTAGGAAACTAGAGGGTGTTAGCTTGCAGAATAGGCGAGGATTACCCAAAATGAGGTGGATGTTAAGAGGCTAACAGGGGATGATTTGCATTCATCACAGAGCTACCTTGTATAAGCCAATCACAAGAAACTGACCCCCAGATTCTGCATCCTCAGTCACAGCTCCGCTCCAGACCGCCTGCTCAAAGCAAAGCCATCTTGCTCCGCTACGACTTTCTTGGAGCTGGAGGAGAGCATGCGCAATATTATTTAATTCATAGGAGAAAAACATGTGGTAATGAACGCTTCATTTATTGACATATTAAACTCAGCACCAGCACATTTTTGTTGTGGATCTTTGTAATAGGACTAATCATACAGGCACACTGGGGCATGTCAGGATAGTCTCAAAATCCACATAAAAATGCAGTGAAGTTTAAAGACCACTGGCACTTTGGAATTTTATTTTTAATTGTTTATGGAGTAGAAATACTTTGGCGAATCGTGTGCTGTGCATGCATGAATCACATGTGTATTTGTGAAACTTCAGACCGATTCAACTTCATATGCTTCTGCCATATTGAAGAAGGGGAGCCTCACACCTCACAATATTGTCTCATGGAGTAATGCGCCACCTCCTGGTGTGAGTATGCAACTACAAATCAAAGATATTAGCCAAGTCATTCAATTCAAATTCAGTTTATTTCTAAAGCTCCAATTCACATCATGTAATCTCAGGTCACTTTCCAGTTCAACCAGATCATCCAGTCAGATTGATTCAAAGTTTTCTCTCTAAGGAAAACCAGCTGATTGCATCGACTCATTGACTCTTAGGCTTAGACAGATTTATTTAGTCAATTTGTATACACTGTATTCCCCAACAGTGCTATAACTCAATACAATTGCAGAGCTGTACTCAAAGCTGCCATATTGTTCAGGCACCACAAATGTTTTAAGTTCACTCAACTGGTTACCCAGTTATTGATTATTTTGACAAGATTAACTCTTAGTATATGAGTTGTCGTCTATATTCTCTTCTTGACGACTTAAAATTGAAGCTAAGTTTTGTAAAATTCAAAGTTCTTAAAAAGCAGAAAAAGTCTCAAACAAAGATCCAAAAATTCAGGCAGAGGCAGCTGAGTCCAAGTCCAGGGTTTTTATTGCCAAAAACAGCACATTCACACAGAGCTGGTCACCGGTGAGCATCAGCTGAACAAATGGTGAAAACAGCTCCCTTTTATACATTTCTTATCAGTGGAAAACCCCCTTCAGAACATATTTTTTATATATTTAATCAACAGTCTTTGGTAAAGGTCACATTAACATTTATCTGCAAATCACGATGACATTCATAGACACATCACATTCTTGTGAGAGCAGTCTCTCAGGCCATAAAGACATCTGGTGCATTCAAATCAGAAACTTATGACAGTTTAATCACAAACATGTTGAAACTAATCCTTTCCCTACTTCAAGCCATGTCAGTCTGGCCTAGTGTTCCCCCTTGTGTCCCAGTCAAAGCATCACCCTTTCTGGGACCAGTACTGCACAGTGTGCCTTGAAAATAACAACTCTGTTTATCACAAGTTGTATGGCCAAATTTTGCTGAGCTGGGCAACCTTGATATGTCAAATATTTCATTTTTAATGAGTGTGCTTTCTTATCACTAAGGGGCCTCATCCTTGCGTTTTCCTGCAGATTCCACTCCTCTAGGGCCAGGTGCAACAGTTACACACACTCACTGCTCTGTTTTTCTCCTTTTGGCCTTGAATGGCTCTTATAACAGTATTTGTGAAAACAACTTTAAACTTATAAAACATTAACTTTATTTTATCTTATGATTAGTGCAGATTAATACACAACATTCCCCCCTTTGATCCTAAAAGGATCAACTAAGTGATTGTGCAGGTGATGACTAATCTAAAACACCTTAAATGTGAACTCACACAAGTGACAAAAGTATATATATATATATATAAATATATATTGTGCACACCAAACCAAATGTGAGATTAAACACACACCATATACTTGAAGTGAGTAATATAAGATGGTGACTCTAGTGGAGTCTGAGTAAATATTAAACTGATAAAATGCAGAAAACAGAATATACAAAAACAAAGAGGGATCCCCCTCTTGGCTCCCTTAAGAGGACCCGTCCTCGTTGCTTACTTTTTTTGTAGCAAGATTTTCTAATTCTGTTTTCTCAGCAGAGGCAAATACCAATGCCCAAGCAGCATCTTGTGTTACGAGGTCACTGTATTTATCCCCTACATAGGTGATCTTTCACACCCATAAATACACAAACACAAACAAAAAGCTTCATCAGGCCCGGACTATGCCAGGCAAACACATCTTCTAGTGGTCAAAAGGACCGTCATTACAACCAACATAGGAGTAACCATGTGGCACTCTCCTGCACAGTACTTGTACTGTCACATAAAGTATACAATTCTACCAATATTTTTAACATAGGTATGCATAATCATCAATAATCAGCATTGTCCTTATATCCAGTATGGTGTTGAAGTTGATATTAATAATAATAATGGCCTCCATAATTCTGTCCATAATTCTGCCCTCCGTTCGGGCCCCCCTGGGTATAGGGAGCCATACGCTGCAGATCAGCGGTCAGCTGCATCACCTGCTCTGTGTTATAATG